>NC_134715.1:66828787-67131818 GCF_049634645.1 Pelodiscus sinensis | reverse complement strand
TTGGGTTTTTCCCTACTTTGTCTCTCTGTGAGTTCCTCTTCAGCAGACATGCCTCTCTCCCCAAGAAACAATTCTTCCCCTTCTGTAAGTAGAGTAAAGTTTAGATAAATCCATTAGGTTTTATTGTTTTATGTTGTGGGTATGGGATCTGATGTCTTTGCACCTTTAAAGAAATGTTTGTTTTTTCCTTGTAACTAAGTTCGAGGCCTATGAAGTTTCTCCATGAGCATATTAATGGTTACTTTTCCATCTAGGCATTATGCTTGCAACAGGAATATTGTTGTGATAATAAAAGTTCTTTCTCTTTTCTTTTATTAACCTGGCATTGGTTAAAGGTGGTGTTCTGCTTTTTACTTTAGGGGTGAGATCTCCCCAAATGGTCTCTTCCCTGGTTTCTTTACTAATTTGGGTGGTGACAGCGAAAGTTTTATTCTCAAAATCTAGGATTTTAAGATTTTGGGGGGAAATTTTATTCCAAAGTCTGGTAGATAAGGCTTTGGGGCACACTTGCTGGCGTCCACGGCTGCATTTATTGTGCCAGAGTGTACTGACAATGTGAAAAACTCACAAAGGGTGTGTCTAGACTCCAGGTTTTTTCCAGAACTTCACTTACGTCCACACTGCTATTGCATTTTTGAAAGAAAATCGAAAAAACACAGGAATTTTTCCAACATGGTAAACCTAATTCTACGAGGAAGAATGCCTTTTCCAAAAGAGCTTTTTCAGGAAAAAGGCATGTGTAGATGCAGAAGAGGGAGTTTTTTTTTTTTTTTTTTTGAAAAAGACCTCCAGGAAAAAGCACAGGTGCCCTGTGGCCACTCCGACCATAGTAATCACAGATTAAATGTGAGATCGCGTCCATGCTGAATGGATGCTATCTTTTAAAAAAGCAGATCACTTTTTCGATGCACTTTGGCAGCGTGGATACTCTCTTTTGGAAGAAGTTTTTTCAGAAGATCTCTTCTGAAAAAGCTTCTTTCGAAAAAAGCTTGCAGTCTACATGTACCCTAATGGAGCAGTAAGGGAAAAGGCGTGGAAGGAAAATAAGTGGAGGAGCAGTAGGATATCAGATCAGGAATGTAGATATTGGAATACATAAAAAATGTGGTTAAGAGTTGGAATTTGATACAGTAAGAAACAGGAAGCCAATGAAGAAAGTTTATAGGAAGAAGCATGGATGCAGTTGGAGATAAATTAAGCAGCATTATTATCTATAAAGGGAAAGGGAGACAGGTCAGAATAAGGAAACTGAGGTGATCACAAAGAGAGATGATCAAAGGGTGCGTCTAGACTACATGGCTCCATCGACGGAGCCACGTAAAGTAGTTTACTCGACATAGTCAATGACTCGGGGATTTAAATAATCCCTGATTCATTAAAATAAAAATGGCCGCCACGCTGTGCTGACAATCAGCTGATCCAGCACAGCGTGGCAGTCTAGACACGGCACTATCAACAAGGTAAGCCTTTTCACAAGGCATATGAAAGCAGTCGACAAAGGCTTCCCTTGTAAACTGTGCCACATCTAGACGGCCGCACTGTGCTGGATCAGCTGATTGTTGGCACAGTGTGGTGGCCATTTTTATTTTAATGAAGCGGGGATTTATTTTAATGAAGCGGGGAACAGTCTCATATTGTGAAACAGCACTGTGTAGATATTGTTTGACTAATGTAATCAGACAGTCTGGAATTTCTGGTATACAATATCTTGTAGTGAAAATTTACTTGTTAGTTCTACTCAGGACACACATTGCTCTTGGACATGAGAGCAATTCCTACAGAAGACAGACAATGTTTTGTTGTAATTGTCCCTTTCCAGATTAGTTATAAAAAAATCACTCAAATTAAGATTATTTAAATCCCCGCTTCATTGATTATGTCAAGCGAACTACTTTACATGGCTCCATCGATGGAGCCATGTAGTCTAGACACACCCAAAGAATGAACAAGGGGTTAAGTAGAAGAGATGGTCAGATGCAAGGGATATTGATAAGAAGAGAGGCAAAACTTACTGAAAGACTTTGTGAGGAGAGAAGGAAAGAAAAAGTCTAGAGTGATACCAGTATTATCATCTTGGGGGACAGAGGGCACTGGGAAATGCAATAGCAACACATTTAATCCTAAACTAGAAACACAGTTAATCATTCTTCAAGCACAGCAACAAATCTGCAGCTTTATTTTGATGTTATTTTCAAATTATCAAAAAATTAGTCTTTTTATTGCATTTTTCAACAGCATACACTGAAAGGAAGTGGTTGCTAAGCATATCTTCACAAGAGACTGGAGCTGAAAAAATAAGTAGTGCAGCTCCCTCTTCCCTCAATGTCAACTGAGGACTTATGTTTGCAATGGGATTTTCACAAAATGACCTCTATCCGACTGGAATGGAGATGTTACTGACTACTGCTACATTTATTTCTCCATACTTAGGGGATGTGTACCTATCAGCTTTAGAACCAAACATAAATAATTCTTCATGAGTCGTGTATCTCCAGTATCTCTTTTGGTGATTCATTGTTTGTATTAGAATGCATAGTCTCATCTCTAAACTAACATAGAATTCGAAAGACAAATGCCATCCCTTTCTAAAGGTCAAACATCCAAGCGCAAAGAGATTGTTGTGAGAGGTAGATATTGGGAAAATATTATTGCTTTATATATCACAAGTACCTCTTATATTAAGAGATCGTTGCTAAATTTTGGGAACAGTCTCATATTGTGAGACAGCACTGTGTAGATATTGTTTGACTAATGTAATCAGACAGTCTGGAATTTCTGGTATACAACATCTTGTAGTGAAAATTTACTTGTTAGTTCTACTCAGGACACACATTGCTCTCAGACATGAGAGCAATTCCTACAGAAGACAGACAATGTTTTGTTGTAATTGTCCCTTTCCAGATTAGTTATAAAAAAAATCACTCAAATTAAGAATTAAAAAGGGATGTAGAAGTGTCAGAGCTTAACATTAAATTAATAGCATTCAAGCTGGATTAATATGTCTAGCTATGGATAGATAATAAACACATTCTCAGGAGTATAAAAATACTATCACTGTTTTTGAAATAGCATTTTTTAAATATATGGATTCAAGTTTTCACCATTCACCCCATGGGGCCAGCAGAAGATCTATATACCACTTTGAAAGTTTAAAGTGGCATTTAAGAGGCATGTTGGGCTGTGCTGGTAGACTGCAGAGTGATAGATTTCACTCCCTTGTACCATGTTATATTCCTTCAAAACCAGGGATGGGGAACCTATAGCCTGGGGGCTGGTTACAGTCCCAAGGTTGCCTGGATCCCTGAGGCTTGGGGCTTCCCTACCCCAGTACTGGGGAGCCCACATTGGCCCTCTGTTAGCCTCCCACCCCAGGGCTGGAGTACACAAAATCTACTAGCTTGGGTCCCCAAGGCTCTGGTGCATGAGAGGAATGTGGGGAGTGTCTTTCTCCTTCTCAGTCGGAAGCCACATCAGAGAGGGTTTTTTGTTTTGTTTGTTGCTGTGGGTTTTTTGCTTCTCACTTGTCTGCATCCCCTATCTGATTTTTCTGTGGGTTAGTGGCCCCAACCAAAAAAGAGTTCCCCACCGCCGACCTAAACTAACATACTGCAATACCTTTTTTCATAGGATCACATGCAGGTGAAAATGGTCTCCAAATCTCTGTCAGAATTATTCTATATAAGAAAGCTGTGGACAGTAGGAGAATTGAGAAATGATTCTCAATGTGATGCAGCCACATTTGCCTATATTGAAGTGGTTAGGCTAATATTTACTTGCTGCTTGGTCTAGTCAAGAATGTTAGGAGAATTTCACAGGCTACAAAAAAAGTGTGTCTTCATGAGACTGATAATATTCTCCATGTATTGATTTAAATCACTGTACTACATGGCTTCTCCCGTTTAAACATCACCACCATCAGGAAAACAAATTTATTTCTTAACATAGGTGAACTTGGACAATGATTGGGCTTAAACGATGTCTCATTTGCAACCACTCTGACATTCTACCCCTTCTCCAGCCTCTGCTATTCAATATTAACTTTTATATTTTTTTTGGAACCTGCAGCAACAATAAAGAATCCTGAGGAGCTTGAACAAAGGTAGTCGTGGCAGTGACTCACTTTAGAGAAAGGAGTTTCCTGGATTTCAAAATCCATGTGAATAGTGGCCTAGGCATGGCATCGTTCAAGTATTATTTTTTTATAATTAGGGGATAGGGCAGGGAAGTAATGGGTTTTAGGAATTCGTTCTGGCCATCTCCTATGACATCCACAGATGTAAAGTGTTTTCATCAACTAAATGTGGCATGTTACTGGAATCTGCCTTACTAAACTCTTATTACTTCTAATAGATGTATATCAACATAGGGATACACTCAGTATTTGGGTCAAATCCTGAGTTCTTATTCAGGCAAAAAACAAAGTCAGTGGGAAATTTACAGTACCCTGAATAAGGATATCCAGATAACAAAAATATACTGAGATCAGTATTCTATTTAAAAAAAATCCAAAATCTAAAACTAAAAGGCATTTGCTATCAGTGGAAACATCTAACTTTTCTAAATATTTTTTAACTTATTCTTTTATTTAAATTTCTAAACCTACACCATTTCCACTAGCATTCACTTTGTTAGGCAATCCTTCATCATCAGACTTCTTGGTGAAGACCAAAATAAAGAAGTTGTTAAGAACCTCTGCCATTTCCAAGTTTCCTGATATTGTTTCTCCCTCTTCACTGAGCAATAAGCATACCCTCTTCTTGATCTTCCTGTTGCTTCTAATATATTTATATAATGTCTTCTTGTTACCCTTTCTCTGTAGCTAGTTTGAGCTCATTTTGTGCCTTTGCCTTTCTAATCTTGCCTCTGCATACCTCTATTGTTTGCTTATATTTATCATCTATAATTTGACTTAGTTTCCATTTTTTATATGGCTCCTTTTTGATTTTTAGATCATGCAAGATCTCCTGGTTAAGCCATACATTCTATCTTTCCTACACAGTGGAATAGTTAAGGAATAGGCCCTTAATAATGTCCCTTTGAAAAACTGCCAACTGTCTTCTGTTGTTTTTCCTCTTAGTCTTGCTTCTCATGGGGCCTTACCTACAAGCTCTTTGAGTTTACTAAAATCTGCCTTCCTGAAATCCATTGTCTCTTTTGCTATTCTCCCTTTTACCACTCCATAGAATCATGAACTCTATGATTTCATGATCACTTTTACCCAAGCTGTTTTCCGCTTTCAGTTTCTCAATCATTTCCTCTCTATTTGGTAAAATCTAGAACTGCTTCCCAACAGTAGCTTTCTCAATCTTCTGAAATAAAAAATTGCCTCCGATGCAGTCCAAGAGCTTTTTGGATAATCAGTGTCCCACTGTGTTAGTTTCCCAATGTATGTCCGTAGACTACATGTTTTGGTAGTTTAGTTGTCAATCGTCTATCTTATAGTAGTCACTGTGAATCAGCAGAAGCATGAAAGAAATATTTCAGTCTTCAGCTGTAAATATTAGATTCTGAGTTTTAGTAACCTCTTTGTTTCAAGTTTGCACAAAGGAACTAGATGGGATGTGTGAAGTTTCTGAGTGCAATCCAGACCAGGGAAGGGCTGTCTTACTACCTCATGGTCTTTGATACCTCATAATGCTCTGCTGTTATCTCAGCTTGGTCTGCCAATAAACAGCCCAACAGCATGCAAGTCACATGCGGAGCATCTGTGAAGAATTGTACTCTGGGTCCTGTGGCGCTGACCCCATCATTGTCAACAACATTCCTGTCACACACTGCTTCTACCAGCTTAGTTACTATTTTCAGGGTGACCCCAACATACTCCTAGTCCCAGTTTTTCTGAGAAACATATTTTACACTATCCAGTGTTTTCTTGGGCAGTTCAGATATAAAGATCTATTGCCCCGTACAAGGTTAATATTAATCAGTTTGCTACATGAACTGGAGTTAAACACAATCCCTTGATTATTTAATATGAAAACTTGTTTTATATTTGAATTACACAGGAATTGTAAACGAATAGAAACATAAGGTATTGAAGTCAGAAATGGTTACAAGGAAAACAAAGATAAAACAATATCTAGCTAAAACTTAACAAGCATGACTCATTAGGTAAATACACCTTAGATGGGGCTACTATAAGGTGGGTGCATAACTGGCTGGATAACCGTACTCAGAGAGTAGTTATTAATGGTTCACAATCCTGCTGGGAAAGGCATAACAAGTGGGGAATTGCATCTGCTTGAAGTGGGTAAAGTTAATTCCAACTGAGAGTCATGGAGAAATATTTGCTAAAATGCAGATTGATCTGTTCTTGCCTCTTTTCATTGCCCAAACATGGTTAATTGTCATGCAACTCTGATAACACCTAGCTATAGGGATATATTTGACCTTTGTATTTGAGGAACAAGTTTACTTCCTCCTTAAACTTGCTGATAAATACGTTGTAGTCCTAAACTCAGCTTTTTTCCCCCATAATTCTTAATATGCTGTTTGTACATTAATTATACAAAATATGGATAATTGTGTTGTTCATTTTTAGATGATACCTCGAGGCATACTGTAATAACCTTTGTGCAAAATAACATGTAGTGTGAATGTTGTATACATATGAAAATAACCGAGTACTTACAGTAGTAAGTTGGGGGTCAGTAACGAGTCAGCAGGCCTAAATAGAGGCCTGTAACACGAAAACAGCAACAGGCCTGCAATCTAGTGAGCAAGACTTTGGTTCAGTAACAGGAGTCAAGAAAGAGGCCCTATTGATAACTGTGTGATTGTGTAAGTTAGGTCAAGCATGGAAGGACACAGGGAGGCACCGGGTACAGACTGTAAGTCAAAGGGGAGTAATGGAACATCTTAATAAGAAATGTCTTGGTACAAAAACTCCCGAAAAACTAATGCACATACTGACCTAGGTTCAGGACTGGGTCGAAATTGACAGCATGAAGGATAGTAAGTAAGCCCCCCTTCCATAAGGTGAGGGGTGGTAACTAGGCAACAGAGGGTGGTAACCTAATACGTAAAGAAATGATGTAAGTTGTTTGTACCTGTCTATAAAAGGACACTGCAGAGGGTGCTCTCCGGCCGACCTTGGGGGGGAGAGGGGCGCACTAGGCGCCTGAACGGCAGGTGTCATTGCCTAAACTTACAGAACGCACAGTAGCTTAACTTTGACTAACTGCTATTAATATCTGTTATATGGCAATAGGCCTGCCCGGTGTTGGTACCTTGTCAATGCGGGCCATAGTGCCCAGTGGTGTAACATTGTACTGATCTCTGTTACCAACTGGTAGAGCTTCGCATTTGACAATAAACCTGCTCGATTGATTTCAAACCTTGCCTGCATCTGTCGTTTCCGGGGCCTCTCAGAGATCTCTTGTGTTGACCCAAGTGCACGGGGTCTAATGCTCTATATAAAGGGAGTACCGATTGTTACGCACGCAGCTGAAAGTTTAACAACGGAGTAGAAGTCCTGTCAGGAGCGCACCAGGACAACCCTGACCAGATGACGCTGACACTGACAGTCCAGACCACCGAAGGTACCGAGGTACGAGAACACCGAGGTACGACACTTACTTGCAGTTTTTGTTCTATATTAGGACCTTGGAAAATTGAGATGGTATTGGAAATTCAGTTTCACACTCTAGTCTGAAAGTTGCTTCTTTGATTTGGGAGGAAGTCCTTCTAGTTCCCCAACCTATATAGAATAGAAATTTCAGAAAAGGAAAATATTTTAGGTCATCTAGTCCATTTTCTTGATAGTGTGAGTTAATAATGTGTTATTGAATATATGTACTGAAAAATAAATAGGGCCCTATAGCAATTATTTTAGCTTTAATTAGATGAACTATTCAATATAATTATATAGAAAATATAATTTCTATTTGAACACTTCTCTAAAATCTAAAATTTATACAAAAATTACCTTTTGTCTAACTCTAATGGTGTTAGTCATAACCTCTCAAAAGTAGCAGTAGAGGCTAAAAAGTATGGTTTAATTTAAATGCGGGCTTGACAAGGCACTTTCCAGTGTATTATAATCCTTTTGCATCTTAAACAGTTCCTCTAAATCCACAGCATTAATAGCCTGCAACACATGCATATGGTTATTAGATCTCCCTTTATTCACTCTGGGTGTGTCTCCACTGCACCCTTAGCTTGAAATAAATCACTATTTGGAAACATCCCTTAGTCCTTGTGGAATAAGGTTTACAGGGATGCCAGAATAGCACGTCCATTATTTCGAAATAATGGGGGCGCTGTCAAGACACAGACTAGCTATATCTGGATATAGGAAATATCCCAAAATAGTGCCACAGTGAAAAGAACCCTCTCTGGGCAGGGTACATCGAAATAGGATATAGAGTACCTCCTACTTTTAATATTGAACAACTATAGGAGAGTGTTAGGGAACTTCATTGAACAAGCTCTGAAATTCTTGACAGTGTATTTTACTGTGAAGATGACAAAGAAAGGAGAGGAGAGACTAAGGCTTTTCCAGGGAAGTTAGCAACAAGCCAAGAATTAAATGATGTTAGTTGTCTTCTTGAACACTCTGAAATAAAAATGTCATAAAAAGAGCAAAAATTTGATCCAAGGTTATATATCCTGATTGAAAGAGAAAGAGAGGAATCTTGATAGAGTCAATCTAACTTCCAAATCAATAAATGAGCATTCCTATTTAGCAGATGTTGTCCATAAGAATCTCAGCTTGCTGTGAAGCTTTTGACTGACATAATTGCCCTAACATTTCTAAACAAACTGGTCTGAAGAAAATAACCATGGGAGACAGAAATTAAATGAAACAAAGATACAAAATGTTATATCATTGAGAGCAATGCAGTATTTTGTGACTCTGATCTTTGCAAAGCAAATGCAATTGGGAAGTTTCCTGTTCTGATAAGACTTAAGTGGAATTTTTTTTTTATGGCTTCACTGTGGTCCTGAGCCAATGCCTATTCAAATCAAGTGGAACCTTGCTATTTAAAGAGTGCAGGACCCAATCCCATAGCTGTTTTGCATTAATTGCTATTTGTTATCTTTGTGTTGACAGAGTGACACAGACTGGGTCAGGTCTGGGCACAGCTGAGGGCATCCACCCAGGGTGAATTGCTCAAAACTTGGGGCTCCTTACTGCCCCAGACTGGAGACCTTCCAGACAGGTCACAAACCAGTCACACCGAATGCTTCAGTTGCCAATCTGGCCAGCCAGAAGCCTCATGAGCAAAACCCCTCTGACACCCCAACTCTTCCTGTGCCCTAATCAGCCCAGGGCCTGCACATAGGTGAGAGGTTATAGAACCCAATCTCAAACGGGTTCTTCCGGTCCCAAGACGGGTTACCAACAAACGGGTTCTTCCGGTCCCAAGAAACCAGCCACAGGTCCCAATGAATTTACACTCCAGATCTTACCCACAAGACCACGCTGAGCCAATCCTTTACAATCTATAATAAGATTTATTCATAAAAGAAAGAAAAGCATGAGAGTAAGGTTGTTAAGGAGAATATGTTACATGCATTACCAAGTTCTCAATGCAGGCTCTTAGCAGAGATGTTATAAACTGTTATATTATAAATCTCTGGTATACATCCTATGTCAGGATGGGTCAATGGTTCTTTCTGGCTCGTTGTTCCCTGCAAGGCTGCATCTGGGATCAGGAGCTGATCTAAAGACAATATGGAGGGTGCCACATGGCACTTAAATACTTCTCCTGGCATCCTCCTAGCCAGAGCAGGTCACATGATCAAGCTACCTATCCCTGTGTCCCATGCTGGCAGCCATTATGCCCTGGCTGGTTTGCAGGTATCAGTCACATTCCTCAGGTGTGTATTGGCACCTAGAGATTCATTGTCTCCTTGCTAATTAGCATAGCCACTGGCTAAACGTTCTTTGCCCATTGCTCTGTCTCAAACAGAGAATTTTCCAGCATCAACACAGAGTACATATTTATAACTCCACGCACAGATATAACTGTACATCAATAGCATATACAGAATTAGTAGAACATAAGCTTTCATTCAACATCTCACATGACACCCTTGTACAGAGTTTTGGGGCAAATAGTCTCCCCCCCCCCATAGGTGCAACAGTGATCTTTAGAATCCAATAACATGACACAGAGCACATGGGGAGGTATTTCTATTGCAGGCCAGGGTTGAGGAAGAGATAAATTGGATGATGAACCTGAAGAGTGGAGCTGGCAATGAGGAAGGTAAGACGACAGGAGTAAAGAAGAGCCACAACTGGGGTAAAGACAAGTTGAAGGGAAGCAGGGAGAAGGCATAAAGCTTGGTGGGGATGGGCAGAAGAATATGTTCCATTAAAGTTAACATATTAATGTTCCTAACTTAAAAACTCAGAAATGCATTAAGATTCTTATTTGATAGGTGCTGTGTAAGCATTAAGCATCCATCATTAGTGTCAGAATTTAGTGTTCCAATTTTTAAGTTACTTTGCATAGATAAGATTTAATTTCTAGTTAATTACCCACTAACTGTGTTAAAAGAGCATCATTAGGGTTGTAGAGTCAAGGACTTCGAAGTTAGAAAATGGCAGAATTAAGGTTCCTTGCGCAGTTTTAATTTGGCCCTCTTGTATATAAGTATTATGAATTCAATGATTATATGATTGAATTAATGATATGACCACATGTCTTTTTACAAAAGACAACCCTCCCCCCCTCCATTCAATGTACAGGCTATACAGTGTTCAGGGAATTAAAAAAGGTTACAAACATTGAAGCAGGCTTTTGTGGGGTTCTGCTTCATTTGTGGCTAAACTTTGAAGATGGGTAATGAATGAAGCAGGGGATTTCTGGTAGTGAAAAGATACTCACAGGGTTAAGGAGGCTGAATGTTGCTTTGGAGGAATGTATTCTCTCTCTCTCTCTCTGCCACAAAGCCACTATGATAACCTTGGCAAGTCACTAAACAGAATTTTCAGAACTGGTCACTGAGGGTATGTCTACACTACCCCGCTAGTTCGAACTAGTGGGGGTAATGTATTCATCCGCACTTGCAAATAAAGCCCGGGATTTGAATTTCCTGGGCTTCATTTGCATGAAGCCGGCCAGCGCCATTTTTAAATGCCGGCTAGTTCGGACTCCGTGCCGTGCGGCTACACGTGGCACGGACTAGCTAGTTCGGATTAGGCTTCCTAATCCGAACTAGCTAGTCCATGCCACGTGTAGCCACGCGGCACGGAGTCCGAACTAGCCGGCATTTAAAAATGGCGCCGGCCGGCTTCATGCAAATGAAGCCCGGGAAATTCAAATCCCGGTCTTCATTTGCAAGTGCGGATGACTACATGACCCCCGCTAGTTCGAACTAGCGGGGTAGTGTAGACATACCCTAAGTGTGTGTGCGCCTCATTTTCTGGATAACTGTCTTGAGACCTACTCGTCTCATTTGAAGAACTTCTGAGCAGTCACAATTGCAATAGAAGTCAACAAGACTGACCACTGTTAGAGCTAAGTATTTGCAAAATCCAGCCCCTAGGGGTCTCAGATTGGCCAACAAAAGTTATTTTTTAACCTCAATCTCCCTGAGCCTCAGTTCCTCATTTGTAAAATGGAAATACACTCCTGTGAGGTGTGGTGGTACATGAACATAATGTATTCGTGTTGGTGAAGAACTCAAACTGTAGTGTTGAGAACTATAGTAAAGGCCAGAAAAAATTAGAAGAAAACAAAATATTCAAGTGAACACCATCCATCCAGTGGAATGAATGAATCTACAGTTCTATGGAAAGGATAGCATGATAACATAATTAGAGTGTAATATCAGGGCTATGTACAAGGGAGAAAATTAAAGTTACACAAGTAACCTTAATTCTGACATTTCCTAACTTTGGACTTTACAACCCTAATGATGTTTTTAACACAGTTAGTAGGTAATTAACTAGAGATTAAATTTTATCCCTGGAAAGTAACTTAAAAATTGGAACACTAATGATTCTGACACTAATGATGGATGCTTAATGCTTACACAGCACCTATTAAACAAGAACTTCAATGCACTTTATACTCCAGTGAGACATGTAAATGTTTTTAAACCTATTTTACAAAGTGTTCAACTGAAACACACATAGACCTTACATATTTTGTTCATGGCCACAGGGTGAGTCAATGGCAGATCTATAACAGATAGCCCAGGACTTTGGCTTTCATTCCCTTAGTTTAGCCCCTGGCTCCTGCTCCCATTCAAATCTCATTGACTTTAATGGGATATAATCTTGGTCTAATCTTTCTAAAGTAATACACAATGAAAGTATAAATGATAATGAAAATGAAAGGTTTGTACAACAAAACAGCAGTGAAAAGGGTTTTTAAACATACATTTCTTCTTATTCTTAACAAATACCAGCCATCTCACATTCATTGTTAGAAAATTAAAAAGTGCCTGGTTCCAAGGCTAAAGGAACATTTAATCACAAAGACCACTCTTTCCTTACATAATTCTATTAGAAGACTCAGAGTGGGAGCCATGTAAGTCTGTAACTGAAAAAACAACGAATGGTCCTACAGCACCTTAGAGACTAACAAGTATTAGAAGATTTACTCAGCATTACTCAGGTCCTTCAGGACAGGGGCTGGCAATATGTGTGTGGGTAGGTGTGTGCGCACAGGAGTCAGGGCAAAGGCTTGTGGATAGGAGGGGCTCAGGGCAGGAGGCTGTGGCTATGTGGGTTGGGAGTGAGGAAGGGCTCAGGGCAGAAGGTAGGGGTTCAGGAGTCAAAGCAAGGGCTTGGGAGTGGGTGAGAGGGCTCAAGGCTGGGAGTGGGGGTAGCTGCCAGCTTTTCCCTGGTGTGAGAGTGGCCATGCACCCCACCCAACAGCTTCTCCCCAGAGTGTGGCTCAGGGGCAGTGCAAGCTGCCCATCAGCGCTCCCCGGTGTCTAGACTGGCCAGTTTTTCCAGAAAATCAGCCGCTTTTCCGGAAAAACTTGCCAGCTGTCTACACTGGCCGCTTGAATTTCCACAAAAGCACTGACTTCCTACTGTAAGAAATCAGTGCTTTTTGCGGAAATACTATGCTGCTCCCGTTCGGGCAAAAGTCCTTTTTATGCAAAACTTTTGCGCAAAAGGGCCAGTGTAGACAGCTGAGATTTGTTTTGCACAAAAAAGCCCCGATTGCGAAAATGGCGATTGGGGCTTTTTTGCGCAGAATCGTGTCTAGATTGGCCACGGACGCTTTTCCGCAAAAAGCGCTTTTGCGGAAAAGCGTCTGTGCCAAGCTAGACGCTCTTTTCCAAAAATGCTTTTAACGAAAAACTTTTCTGTTAAAAGCATTTCCGGAAAATCATGCCAGTCTAGACGTAGCCCCCGTCTTTGGCCCATGGCAGTAAGAGCTGTGCAATGCCTGGCAGCTGCTCCCTGGGGCAGGCCAGGGTGCCGGGGCTGTACTGCTAGCCAGCAGCTGCTCACTGCAGTGCTAACTGCCTCTCTCCCCCCTGCTACATTATCATGCATGAATATAACTGTCCATGCCATCACAGCCCTCCCTTTCCATTGGATGTAAAACAGTCATATTCCATTCACATCCTATTACACTGGCACAGCTAAACCCTGAACTTGCTTTAAGTTAGGATAAGAGAAAGCTGCATATCAATTGGTGATCTTAACTCTTACCGTTTAGGATGAGTTCTTGAACAAATGGACTCACAGATGGACTGACAGACAGATGCACATTTCTAAAATATATAGCCTCAGAGGGGTAGCAGAGTTAGTCTGTACAGGACAAACTTAAAAAACAACAAATAGCATGGTAGCACTTTAAAGATTAACAAAACATGTAGATGGCATCATGAGCTTTCGTGAGCACAGATGAAAGCTCATACCACCATCTACATGTTTTGTTAGGCTTTAAAGTGCTACCATGCTATTTGTCATTACTAAAATATGTAGTAAGATTACATGGGTTATTTTTATAAGAATGACTTTCCCATCCTTCTTTCTTAAATTCCCACTTAATATGACCCCTGCAAAGAGTGCATCCTCACACCCCTCTCATCCACACTTTCATTTCTTATTCTCAGACCGATCATAAGCTACAACTCCGTGTAGGCACAATGGCAAAGTAGGACAGTTGCATAATACGAAGATGGTTTCAATGACTAAGAAACTTTGATATACTTTCCTTTCATTTGGTATGTCACGGGTAAAGTCTACAGAAAAAAATCTATGCAGAAAATCTATACATCTATGCATCTGAACAGAATTTGCTTAGAGGCAGGACTTCCAAATACAGAAAAAGAATTGATTTTTATTTTTCCAGTTACTTGCCAATGGAAAGGATACGGTGAAACAAAAATCAAAGAATTGAAGGGTTATTTTATTTAACTACCGCTTAGTCATTCATATTGTAAGACAATATAAATGACAAGTTAACTAAGACAGGAATTTTATTCTTAAACTAATATTATTTTGTTGTGTTTGAATTCTCAATATTTAACAAGTCACAATGTGCCACTTAAGGATGAACAATATTATTGCAATCTAATATACAGTAGTATGATTCATTCACTTCAATTACTTTCAAGAATGAAAACATTAAGTGCTTAGGGTTTTATGCACCCTTTTCCCCAATTGTTTTCTTAGCTTTCAAACTATATGAAATTCAATACATCCCTCAGATTCTTGCGCCCCCCACCCTGGCCTCTTCTCAAGCAGCTATTTTTGCATCTGTCTCTTCATCCACGTGTGATACTCACTATGGCATCTTACATCGCTTTCTTCAAGGAAATGGGACATGCAGACTCTGTAGGTACTGTCATCAATGCTACTTCATGAGTCAGATGATCAAGGGCCTTGAATTAACAGTATGACAGCTGTGGCACGTACAGCTGACAAGCTCCTGGGTCAAAAGCTGATTTTTCATTTTAGAAAGCCAACTCAGGGATTCATTAGAAATAAACTATCCTCCAAATGAATAGTATCTCTGATAAAATTCTAAACATTTGTACATTCTGTCACAAATCCTTGTTGTAGCTCCCAAACAGTTACAGCTAAATCCAAGAAACAAGCCTATCCACTGCTCCTTGAACCAAGCATTGGCTTCAAGTAATCTCCAGTATCACATTCTAATGTCTTAGTCTCAATTTGAAGGCCCTGCAGTGCTTTCTTCTTTGCCAATACTATACATCAAATTTAACCGGGGAGAATTTCCCTTCCATCAGTTGAATTCTGCTCAGAATGAACTTGGCCCTTTATCTCTAGGCATCCTACTGATCCTGTTCATGGCCAGCAGTTACTTCAGCTCATATTGATGGTCCCTCTATGTCCTTCTGCTACCAGTGACTTGAAGCTTCACTCATGCCACCTATTATGCTCTCTGAACCTGGGTGCCATGAAATTTCACTGTCTTTCTCCCCCAGACTCATTTCCTGTGGCTAGCCATCAGCTGAAGACCTCCATACTAGATAGTACAGGCAGTCCGTGGGTTACGTTCAAGATAGGGACTGTAGGTTTGTTCTTAAGTTGAATCTGTATGTAACTCGGGGACTGCCTGTATTGCCAAATTTTAATGTATTAAATATATATAACAAAAAAGCCACCATGGAGTTTCTTGATAACTTCATCATCATTCCATAATAAACTGATAAACTCTTCCATCCTCAGCCTCCAAATTACTCTACCCAGGATACAATTTCCTCATAAACAGGAAGCATTCATGTCATTATTATAAGAAACACAATCAATATTTTTAGCATAAGTGGTTAAGCTAAAATTCAGGTTTTGTTGCCTATCATTAGGCATTTACAAATATTTACTGTATATATTTAAATTAATGGTTTGATTTTAAGGAGGTTCTGTGGATTCTCAATTTCAATGGGAAAAAATAGCCACAGGTGCTGTTAGTGCTGAAGATGAAATTCAGGTTTACATACCTAATTATATGCAATACAATTTGAAAATTTTCCCCATAATACATTTGAGATGCGCACGACAGTGGGACCTTGGCCTAATTTTCATTTATTTTTGTATCGTATATGAACTGCAATGACATCAGTCTCACAGACCTTCTGTGCAAAAGAGATTTTGGCGGCATTGCATATAGCACTATACAAATTTATGTTGGTGCAATGATTTGTAGGTTATTGTACTTACAATTTTTGAACAAATAGGTAGAAGGAAAAAAAACTAGGGCAGCTTGTTTCCGCCATAGATAAGATGTTATGCAATAATCAAGCTGCAACCCATTTGAACATTTCTGTTTAAATCAGCATCGAACGGTAGTATGTTTTAGTAGTGATAAGGCAAAAAGATGCAGCTTCTCTCTCTAGTCTCATGTCACAAGGCACAAGCGTAATCAAAAATTATCTCCTGGTTTGTGCGAGTAGTTACCCCCTCCCCTCCAGGTCTCATCTCTGGGATGATGCAGCAGTTGATGGTCTCAGAGCTTCAGATTATCTATCAAACTGAGAAAAGCTGTCTTAGGCAGCTTGGACCTCTAATCAAATATTGACAGATGAGATCTTCTGTGTGATAAAAATAGATTTAAAACTCAGAGTGACATTACTCAATGAGTATCATAGCCTGCTTGTTAAAGTCCTGATAAGGTATATGATTCAGTCTACGCCCAGGGATCAATTTTATTACTTTTCCTAAACAGAATAAGATATGACATTCTATTTAAAGCCAAGGTCAAACCCCCATGTTCAGTTTGGATTGTTCCCCAGATTGATTAAAAAGGGACACACAAGTTAATGACATAAACCACTTAAAGTTTCTACTGGTTCAAGGTATTTTACTGTTTTGAAAAAATATTTTCTACTAGACGATTTACCTGGCATTGCTTGTGTTCTTAACTCAATTAATTTTTGTTTTTTGGAAACATTCATTTAAATCATTGCTCTAGGGTGGGGCTGGGGATGAAAGGTTCAGGATGAGAGGACAACCCCAGCCCTCTCACCAAAGCAGCTTGGGGCCAGGTGATAAGCTCCTATCCATGGCTGCTGCAGCTCCAATGGGCACAGCTAGGGAAGGGGTGTTTGTCCCCCAACTGGGATGGGTCCAGGTTCATCTGCTCCCTGAACTCCCTAGCCGGAGTGAGGAATGCAGCAAACTGTGCACTTTCCCCTCACTCCCTGAATCCTTGTCTTCCTCCTCCCAGAGGAAGAAGGGCTCTTCTGAAAGAGGAGGCTTTTCCAAAATTTGGCCCAGTATAGACAGGCCAAATTTCAGAAAATCATCTTCTGAAAAAATCTATGGGAAAAAGGTATGCAAATTGCAGAGTGCAATTTGCATACCTTTTTCCGATAGATCATTGTAGTGTAGACATACCCTGTCAAAGGGGAACAGCCAGCAATGTTCCTGTATGAACTGGAGGAGGAGGAAGCTTCAGCTCACCTCCCATCCCTAAATGGAGGCCTTGGTGGTGAGAGGTTCAAGGCAGAGATAGTCACAGGCAAAGGATGGGGCATGTCTCCAACCAGCCCCTTTTACCCACCTGGTCCTTCTCTTTAATGTGTGGTTTTATGAACACTGGTGGATCTTTCAAATCAAGTAGGCCCACTGAACATACACAGTAGTTAATAGCAGGTGAATATTGTATACAAATACTTGTAACAGTTTTTTTCCACAGTAAAAATGGTAAATAAATTCTGAATACCGGCAAAGTACAGGAGAAGTGAACCTGAAGCAACCACTTTAAAAAAATTAAGCATAGAAAAATGATCCTTTCAAAGGAGGAGGATCGTTTTCTTAGGTACAAAAAGGATAAGGACAGACTGTTGACTGCTATGGAATCAGAAGTTGTAAAAGAACAAGCTCTTAGCCACAGAGTAAAATAAATGAACTTACTGAGTTTTAAATGTTATAATTGGTTAATGATTTGCTTCTCACAACACAAATTAAAAGCAGGAGATAGAAAGCTCTATGTTTAATTGCCAATGGAGATTTTGGTAGATTTTAGGCCCAATCCAGTAGTTGTAGAAGCAAATATTGACCATTAACTGAATTGGACCCCCAAATGCAAAAGCACAAATTATGTGGGGCTGGAGGAGGCATAGCCCCCCCTACTTAGTGTGAACCCCTGGATTTCATACTTGAGGTCTGCTTAAAGCTGCATGCCCTGACTCCAGAGGCAGTTCTTAAATGCAACAGTTTGAGCTGCTTGCAGCTTTGCCTTTGGGGCAGTGAGCTTGTTATAAAAAGAGGGAGGGGCAGAGTGATTAAGAATAACAAAAGGCTGGTTATTCAGGTAACTGATTGTCATGCAAACATTGCCACATACTTCACTTAAAAGATGGGCTTTAAGTGTAAGAATGAAGGTTGTGCTGCAGGGATCTACATTTCGATCACTGCTGTTAAACTTCTCACAAATGTTCTTAAGGGGGGGGGGGCGGGGTAAACAAATGACTAATCCAAAACTGACTGCAAATAGTTACAAAGGGATTTCACAAAACTAGGTGACTGGGCAATACAAGAGCAGATGGAATCCAGGGTTGATAAGAGCAAAATAATGCACATGGGAAAATATAATCCTAACTATAGAATCATAGAATAGGAGGACTGAAAGGGACCTCAAGAGGTCATCGAGTACAGTCCCCTGCCCTCATGGACCAAATACTGTCTAGACCATCCCTGATAGACATTTATCTAACCTACTCTTAAAATCTCCACAGATGGAGATTCCACAACCTCCCTGGGCAATTTATTCCAGTGTTTGACTACCCCGACAGCAAGGAACTTTTTCCTAATGTCCAACCTAAACCTCCTTTGCTGCAGTTTAAGCCCATTGCTTCTTGTTCTATCCCCAGAGGCCAAGATGAACAAATTTTCTCCCTCCTCCTTATGACACCCTTTTAGATACCTGAAAACGGCTATCATGTCCCTCCTCAATCTTCTCTTTTCTAAACTAAACAAACCCAATTTTTTCAGCCTTCCTTCATAGGTCATGTTCTCTAGACCTTTAATCATTCTTGTTACTCTTCTCTGGACCCTCTCCAATTTCTCCACATCTTTCTTGAAATGCGGTGCCCAGAACTGGACACAATACTCTAACTGAGGCCTAACTAGCACAGAGTAGAGCGGAAGAATGACTTCTCATGTCTTGCTCACAACACACCCGTTAATGCATTCCAGAATCATGTTTGCTTTTTTTGCAACAGCATCACACTGGTGACTCATATTCAACTTGTGGTCCACTATAACCCCTAGATCCCTTTCTGCCTTACTCCTTTCCAGACAGTCGCTTCCCATTCTGTATGTGTGAAACTGATTGTTCCTTCCTAAGTGGAGCACTTTGCATTTGTCCTTATTAAACTTCATCCTGTTTACCTCAGACCATTTCTCCAATTTGTCCAGATCATTTTGAATTATGACCCTAACCTCCAGATTAGTCGCAACCCCTCCCAGCTTGGTATCATCTGCAAACTTAATAAGCGTACTTTCTGTGCGTACTTTCTAAATCATTGAAGATATTAAACAGAGCCGGTCCAAAAACAGACCCCTGCAGAACTCCACTTGTTATACCTTCCCAGCAGGATTGTGAACCATTAATAACTACTTTATGAGTACAGTAATCCAGCTAGTTATGCACCCACCTTATAGTAGCCCCATCTAAGTTGTATTTGCCTAGTTTATTGATAAGAATATCATGCAAGACAGTATCAGACGCCTTACTAAAGTCTAGGTATACCACATCCACCGCGTCTCCTATAGATACAAAAATGATGGGGGTCTAAAATAGCTGTTACGACTCAAGAAAGATCTTGGAATCCTTGTAGACAGTTTCCTGAAAACATCTGCTTGATGGGTAGTGGCTGTCTAAAAACTAAAAAGCTAACAGAATATTGGGAATAATTAGGGAAGGAATAGATAATAAGACAAAACACCATATTGCCTCTATATAATGTCATTGTATGCCCACATCTTGAATACTGTATGCAGATCTTGTCATCCCATCTAAAACAAGATATATTGGATTTGGAAACAGTACAGAAATGGCAACAGAAAAAAATACGGGGTAAGGAGCAGCTTCCATATGAGCAAGATTAATCATTTCTTTTCCAAGCTAAAAAGTCCCAGTCTTGTTAAAGGGCGAGAGTATGTTAGAAGTCTAGAAAATCATGAATGGCATGGAAAAATAGAATAAGGAAATGCTATTCATTCCTTCACTAACATAACACAAGAAGCTGGACCAATTAAATTTATAGGCAGATATAAAACAAAACAAATTAGTTTTCCACAGTCAACTTTGGAATTCTTTCCCAGACAGTGGAAAGGTCCAAACTATAACAGGGTTCTAATAAAAACAAAATAAGTTCAAGAAAGATTGGTTCATCAATGGCTACTAGCCAGAATGCACAGGGATGGTGTCCCTAGCTTCTGTTTTCCAGAAGCTGGGAATTGGCAATGAGATGGATCATGAGGATTACCTGTTCAGTTCATTCCTTCTGAACCACCTGAGATTGGCCACTGTTGGAAGACGGGATACAGGGCTACAGGTACCATTGATCTGACCCAGTATGGCCATTCTTATATAGAACTGAAATGTATGTGGCCCCTTGCTGTAACCCACTAAACCCCCCTGCCTCTTCCAGAGCTGAGTGCACGCCCAGGTGTTCTGACAGAGTTCCTCTCACCCCAGTTAGTAACAAAATAAGAGTATACATTTACATGTTAAAGCAACGTACTGTTCCTTAAGTGACTTGCCAGAAAATGTTAGTGTTAGAGCTAAATGAGTCAAATATTTAATTTGCTTTCTTTTATATAGGAATTAGACACAGTGCTCTTGTCAGCTAATTGCAGAGTTTTCCAGTGCCTCGGTAGCCCCTGGATAGAGATGATATGTGTGTGGGGAGGGTGGATGGAGTTGGTTTCCTCTCTTCCCATCAACATCTGAAATGGCACCCTTGCCCAAATGTTACACAAAGAGAGTATCTCCATGTTTTTAAAACTGCACTTAATTAAAGTGAAATGTTTAAAGATAGAGTGTAAAATTGTATTACACTGACATCCTTACACTGCACCCATCCGTATGGCACATGAAAGATTGAAGCTGCCTATGAAATACCTCCAAGAATGTTTTTTTATAGTTACATATGGACAGTTAGATAAAAATAATAGAGCCATTACTATGGCTCTAAGTCTTTCATCACATAGTTCATGTTTTTGTGCTCTGCCAATGAATCAGTTATTTGATTTGTGGCTCTCATTTAGGTCTCAGTCCTATTTGAAGTCAGTGGCAAAATTCCCAGTGGCCTCAATGACAAAACAATAAGTCCTTTTACTCTATTGTATATCTGCAATAAATTCATTGAAATCTCTAATATTGTTCTGGTATTGCACTCGTGTAACGTGAAAGAAAATATAACTCCTCTCATATCAAGAATTATTCTTTATGTGGATATATAAGTGTCAGTGATAGATTAGAATGGCCCTGTTATAATTATTACTTTCATGTTCTGTAAATTAAATGGCCTATTCAGCTACTGAATCACACTGTACATAGGATCATTTTTGGTAGAGAAGGAGAGACTTAATTTATTAACCAAATAGCTTGCCAGTCAACTGAAAAAAAAAGTCAAACCCAGAGATCTTACCCACCCACTGATATATATGGAATCCATATTTGAATTGAAAGCAGTATAGCAGGTAATACCATATTCTGGCTAGTTGCTACTTTGAAGGAGCCAAAAAAAAAAAAAAATTGGTGCAATGAAGACTGATAAAAGTAGGAGGGACAAACCGAGAAATTTAGTCTATGATGTTTGAGCACTATATTGGATTAGAGGTGTTTGTCAAAACCAATAGATCATGGATAAACTGATTTTAAGAGTAATGTTGTCCTTAATTTTGTTTTGTTATCAATACTGTAGAAGTTCATAGTAACTTGTTGAAATCAAGCATGGTCCAATTTTCATAATATTCTAGGAAACAAGTTAGATACATTGGATTTCATTTCAATGAAGGTCATTAGTTACTACTAGTTGAAGAAAATGACAAATTCCTATTTTAATAAAACTAGTGCCTTTCACTCCATTCCTGACAGACTGGCTTTAAAAAAATGTTTTGGGGGATTAACAGATAAGAATAAAGGAAGTTTTTATGAAGACAATATTGCTGTCTTCTAAAAAGTATATTATGAAAAGTGAAGCTATTAGCACTCAAAGTTAGATACTGTGGCAATGAGGCAGTGTCAGCATATTCTAACAGGTATCATAAAGAGGCATCTTATTGTTCTCTATTCTCAGAATAATAAATAACTGATACATTTTAACTCTTTAAATGGGGACCACTTTCTGTTCTCAATGCAGAGTACAGAGCATTTGTATCTGCAGAATCCCACGAATGCTTTGTACAAATATGCCTCATATACATATGCACATTGCAGTTACTCTTAGAGAACACTGCATAACATTTGTTTCTTCACATCATGGGTCTTTCACCCACATAACTATTCAAGTAGAATGTTTGATGCAAGATTAAATTTTTAAAATTGTTTTTTTCTGTCAATATCAGAATACTTTTCACGTATTGAAAAATTATATTGTATGGGAGGTGTTTCACACTGAAGGCCACTACTAGAAACCAAAAATCTTTGCAATTAAAAATATTGCATAACTATATATATTTTGGAGAGGAGAGTTTTGGGCATGCCCTCACTGATAGACATACACAAAACAATGAGCCTAAAGCTTTCTCCTATAACACTGGCAGAAATTCATCTCTTGCAATGGACCAGTTTCAAAAACAGAGCTAAAGCACAATATAAGTGTTGCATAGTTTAAAAATCCTTTAGAGGCACGATGGGTTTTTTTTTGTGATTTAAAATATATTGAAATTATTTTCAACATTTTTCATTTAACAGGGCAGTGGAGAATAGTAGCAGCCTTTGGGACTGCCTAATTACCTCAGGCGTGGCACCGGCAGCTGACAGCTGCCCTTCCCCAGTGCTGCTCAGCCCTACCCCCTTTCCGGCTGGGCTGCTGGAGCCCCGATAGGCTCTGTGCCAGTCTTGACAGGCCCGGCGCACCAGCTGTTGCTCTCCGCCCCCATGCTGGGAGAGCGGGAGGAGTCCCACCGGACTCAGTGTGGGTCCCAACAGGCCTGTCACAGAGGTCAAGTCTCTTCTCTGGGCTGTGGGTATCCGTGGAGCCTGGATTTCCCTCCCCACTATTGACCCCATGTTGGGGTTCCCAGGGTCAGCCTCCTTGGGCTGGGAATTCCCCCCAGCCACCACCAACCCCTCTCTGCCAGGGTTCCTGGCTGGGGCCAGGGATTCCCTCTAGCTTCCGCCAGCCCTGCTTCCACTAGGAATCCCGCCCCTCCCCCGCCATTGCTGAGGGGTTCCTGGTAGGGGATTCCCCCCCACCTGCTGCCAGCTTAGCTGCCGCTGCCTGGGTTCCTGACTGGGGCTGGGGATTCCTTCCAGCTACTGCTGGCCCAGTTGCTGCTGGGGTTCCAGTCCAGGGCTGGGGATTCCTCTCAGACACTGCTGGTGTCATCCCAGGACCAGCTCCTGCTGGCCTAACTGAGGCTCCCTGGCACCCATGGGACTTTCAGCTGGTTTGTGCTCCTCACCTCATGGGCTCTCTGGTCCAGCAACATCTGTGGTCCTTCATTCTGGACCATGGATGTTGCTGGACCAGAGAATTTTTGATTTGGGAGGTTTATCCTGTGGTAAACAAGGATACGGCCAGCAGTAATATACTTAAACAGGATGGAAAAAATTAATTAGTAGAGTAAATACTAGAGAAAATGTTGTAGTTATTAGAACAGGCAATAGAACAAGTTGCCAAGGGAAATCTGTTGAATCTGTCAGTGGAGATTTCTCTCTCTGCCACTGATAGCTCTCAATCTTTAATGCTTAGTTCACAAGGCATGAATCAGTAAACACAATCTGTTCTCGCATGTCTGTTTTCTCAGTCCAATGTTTAAGGAAAAAGCTTGTGGTGCAACAGAGACTGATAATAAGCTAAAGTTTTGTCTATATTTTGAATATCTGGACAAGTTGAGTTGATTACAGTTTAATTTCAGTCACTACATTTTTCTTGCACATTTTAATGCCCTTTATTAATGATTTATAGATATAGAAATGACCGTAAATTACATTTTCAGTTGCGTTCTATTGCCATTCAAAGTCACACACTCCCCTCTACATTTTTCACACAGTAACTGGAAGAAACCTTTAGGCTACATATTTAAACACATTTTAACAGTAAACCCAGCAGGTGATGGAATGTTCCACCTAAGGAACTAGTACAAGTATCATTACCAGACACCGAAGAGGTGATAATACAAACACTTTAGGGGACTAATCTAGAGGAAAATCCTTTTCCACACAGTGGGTTGAACAAGGTAAACTAGAAGACTGTCTTTACCACACCTACAGTCCATGAAACCATGCTACTCTTTTTTTTTTAACCCAGTAGTCTCACTCTTGAATCATATCAGACATATCCTATATTTTGTAAAATGCAGGACAATGTAGCACTTTAAAGACTAACAAGATGGTTTATTAGATGATGAGCTTTCGTGGGCCAGACCCACTTCCTCAGATCAAATAGTGGAAGAAAATAGTCACAACCATATATACCAAAGGATACAATTAAAAAAAATGAACACATATGAAAAGGACAAATCACATTTCAGAACAGGAGGGAGATGCAGGGGGGGAGGGGAGGAAGGAAGGTAAGTGTCTGTGAATTGACAATATTAGAGGTGGGGAGAGTGGGATGTTTGTGAGTTAATGGTATTAGAGGTGATAATTGGGAAAGCTATCTTGATAATGTGTAAGATAGTTCAAGTGTTTGTTCAATCCTCTTTGGAGAGTGTCGAATTTTAACATGAATGACAGTTCAGAGGATTCCCTTTCAAGTGCAGATGTAAAAGGTCTTTGTAGCAGAATGCAGGTGGTTAAGTCACTGAGAGAGTGTCCTTTCTGGTTAAAATGGCAAGAAACTGTTTTTTCTTTGTGATCTTGTCTGATATCTGTTTTGTGGGCATTAATCCTTTGGCAAAGTGTCTGAGATGTTTTTCCAATGTACATAGCAGACGGACACTTTCGGCACATGATTACTAACACGGCTACATTTCTATCACAATTCTACATGCAAGGCACTACATTTAGCCGTTTGGAATGGAAATCCATCAACCATACGAAGAAACTTGCACAGATACAGACAGACATCATCTTTCTATCCAAGTGCAAGAAGATGGACATCGTACCCAAAGACTGAAAGTGAACAATCCATTAAGATCAACATACTGCACTGACTACAGTGAAAGACTCTGCCTCACACTATCCAAGAAATTAAGAAATCACCTGATAAGTATTTTATACAAGAAACCATCAAGAATGACATTTCTAACTTAGATCGTCTCATCCCAAGACAAACATCCACACCAACTGACACCTTGCAAGACTTTTGTTCCACCAGACAAGAAATCTACTACACACACTTCTATTCTCTACAACAAAGAAAAGACAATAAATTTTCTAACCTGCTCCATACCACTGGCTACAACAGCAACTGCCTCAACCCACCGGATAATATTGTTAACCTCTCCAGCTACAAACTCAATCCAGCAGAAGAGTCTGTCTTGTTCCAGGGTCTCTCTTTCTGCCCCACGTCCCCCACAAACTGGATACAATTTTGTGGTGACCTTGAGGTTTTTTTTCGCTGCCTCCGCCTCCGAGAATATTTCCAAACCACCAATAAATATCAGTCTGACCTACCAGATCCCCCCTATCAACACCAAAGGAAAAATAATTCTATATGGACTCCCCCTGACTGTCGGAATTACAATCTGGATTTCTATATACACAGCTTCCGCAACAACGCACAGACTAACATTATTCGCAAACGACAACAAGCGACACACAATCTTAGCCGCGCTGAACTCCATGCCATCCAGAGTCTCAAAAACAACCTGGACATTATAATCAAACCAGCTGACAAAGGGGGTGCTGTGGTCATTATGAATAAGGCCGACTATAACCAGGAGGCAACCAGACAACTCTCGAATACCACATTTTACAAACCTCTCCCCTCTGATCCCACCTTGGAATACCAAAAGAAATTACACTGTCTCCTTAAAAGCCTCCCCACAGCTGCTCGGGAACAAATCCACACAGAAACACCTTCTGACCCCCGACCAGGATTGTTCTATCTGCTTCCCAAGATCCATAAACCTGAGCACCCCGGACGTCCCATCATCTCTGGTATTGGCACGTTCACTACTGGTCTATCCAGCTATGTAGACTCTCTTCTCAAACCCTTCGCAACCAATACCCCCAGCTATCTCCGAGACACTACTGACTTCCTAAGGAAACTACAAAACTTCGATAACCTCCCCAATAACACCATCCTTGCCACCATGGATGTAGAAGCTCTATATACCAACATCCCACATGAAGATGGATTACAAGCAATTAGAAACACTATCCCAGAGGACACTACTGCCAACCTGATAGCAGACCTATGTAACTTTGTTCTCACCCACAATTATTTCCAGTTTGAGAACAACTTATACCTCCAGATCAGCGGCACAGCCATGGGTACACGCATGGCCCCACAGTATGCTAACATCTTTATGGCTGACCTAGAACAACGTTTCCTCAACTCCCGTCCCCTTTCATCCCTTCTCTACCTACAGTACATCGATGACATCTTTATGATCTGGACGCATGGCCAAGAAACACTGGAGATATTCCACAGAGATTTCAACAACCTACACCCCACCATCAACCTCAGCCTGGACCATTCTACACGAGAAATCCACTTCCTGGATACCACAGTACAAATCAACAATGGAAAATTAGACACCACTCTCTACAGAAAACCCACCGACTCATACAGTTACCTACATGCTTCCAGCTCCCATCCAAAACACCACACGATCCATCGTCTATAGCCAAGCCCTTCGATACAACCGCATCTGCTCTAATCCCACTGACAGAGACCAGAAGCTTCAGGATCTCTACCATGCATTTATAAACCTCAACTACCCACCCGGAGAAATAAAAAAGCAAATTGAAAGAGCCAGACGAATACCTAGAAACCATCTACTTCAAGACAGACCCAAGAAAACCAACAATAGAACACCACTTGTCATCACCTACAACCCCCAACTTAAACCTGTCCAACACACTATCAATAAACTACACCCTATACTGGAACAGGATACCATACTCCAAGAGGCTCTGGGAGACAGACCCATAGTCTCCTATAGACAACCACCTAACCTCAAGATGATTCTTACCAACAACCAGAGGACATACCACACTAATACCAACCCTGGTACCTTCCCTTGCAACAAATCCCGTTGCCAGCTTTGTCCACATATTTATTCTGCTGATACCATTATTGGACCTAACCAAGTGAGTTATAAGATCAAGAACACATATTCCTGCGCATCCAGAAATATAATCTATGCTATCATGTGCCGAAAGTGTCCGTCTGCTATGTACATTGGACAAACATCTCAGACACTTCGCCAAAGGATTAATGCCCACAAAACAGATATCAGACAAGATCACAAAGAAAAAACAGTTTCTTGCCATTTTAACCAGAAAGGACACTCTCTCAATGACTTAACCACCTGCATTCTGCTACAAAGACCTTTTACATCTGCACTTGAAAGGGAATCCTCTGAACTGTCATTCATGTTAAAATTCGACACTCTCCAAAGAGGATTGAACAAACACTTGAACTATCTTACACATTATCAAGATAGCTTTCCCAATTTATCACCTCTAATACCATTAACTCACAAACATCCCACTCTCCCCACCTCTAATATTGTCAATTCACAGACACTTACCTTCCTTCCTCCTCCCCCCCGCATCTCCGTCCTGTTCTGAAATGTCATTTGTCCTTTTCATGTGTTCATTTTTTTTTAATTGTATCCTTTTGTATATATGGTTGTGACTATTTTCTTCCACTATTTGATCTGAGGAAGTGGGTCTGGCCCACGAAAGCTCATCATCTAATAAACCATCTTGTTAGTCTTTAAAGTGCTACATTGTCCTGCATTTTGCTTCAGCTACCCCAGACTAACACGGCTACATTTCTATCACTATTCTATATTTTGTAATGATTCCTACAGGATTCCCACTCCAGGGTCTTGTGCTCTCTAGCATGAGACCAGTGAATCTTTGCAGACTATAAAGTTTTGGTCCATAAAGGCAGCAGTAGCGGGGTCAAGGCATGAACTAGTAATCAAATGCCAGCCACCAAGGACTGTAACTCTTACACTTGGAACCTTCCAATCAGATTCTTCTTGACCACAATTAGTGGAGAAAAATCCCCAGAGGAACATCACTTCATGGCTGCTCCTGCTCATCTTCATATTTTGCAGCTTTGGCAGCTCTTTATATGATTTCTGTGCATTCTTCTTAGTTGAAGTCAGTCACTTGGCACTACACAACTTGCATAGCCAACCACCAAAGGAACTTCTGCACAGTGGTTTTTTTTTTTGATGATGTAGAGCCAACCTACTGCTTCCTATTCCACTTGCTTTCCATATGGGCATAGCTGCCTCTGACCGCTATTTGCCAAACCATGACTTTTAGGACTGTGAAAGCTAGGTCAAGTTAAATCTAACTTTAAAATCTCTTTCCTGACCTGTTCTGTGAACTCCTTGGTCAAGGGTCTAGACTGTGTGGAGATTTTATATATTATATATAAATTCTCAAATCCAAAATTTAGGCCAATCCATTTAGGAGAAGAGAAGATAAAATAAAATAAAATAAAATTTTATTGAAATTTAACCTGAAATTAAATTCTGGCCCTATTTCCTCCTTTCCTGTTGAATTATTTGACTAGTTTAGGCTGTAACACTAAGTCTACATCTATACTGCACTGTCTATCACCAGAAATATGCAAATGAGGCAAAGCGGTGAATGTAGCCACACCTCATTTGCATAATTAATGAGCAGTCGCTTTTTGCACAAGAGGCTTTTGTGCAAGAGCCATTCTGCCGCTTTTTTCCAGGAAGAACAGCTTGTGTGCAAAAAGCGGCCGCTCAATTATGCAAATGAGGTGTAGCTATATTCACCACTTCACTTCATTTGCATATTCTCTTGCACAACATTGGGCAGTCTAGACATAGCCTAAATGGATGGTGGTTTGTTAGTGCAAGAAGATTTCAAACAGTGCTAGGTCAAGGCATAGTAAAACTTTGAATGTGCAGAAAAAAAGAGGGCCCACATGGCCAAGCTTCAGTCTCCTTTTGTGAAAATGGTGTAATCTCTCAGAGAACATATGTGGGTCCTACTACTATAATGCGAAAGCACAGAAACCGTGATCACTTAATACCAGCATGCCTACAGAAGAATATTTGTTTTCATTGTTATTAAATGTTTATATACAAGTTAACGGTGAAATTCTATTATGGAGTTGAAATACAGTCTTGCCAAGAGAACTCTCTCATCCTTACTTTCATCTTATTTTAAGTAAGAAATTAATGACTTTCATAAGGCAAGCTATGCTTCCCCATTTCACCTTTAGTTCAAGACCTGCTTCTGCTTTTATGCCTGAAACGTAATGACAAATATTCTGAAGCAATAGCTACCAATAAGAGAATATTACATTACTAATAGTAACTTTTGAAACACATAAATTTTTAATAAGCTACCAAGGTGTTCTCATGTTAATAGAGAACTTAAAGTGCTTGCATTAGCAGGACATGGCTTTTGAGATTTATGCCCTCTCTTTACGATCTGTGGATCAGAACTATCTACAAGTTAACAAGACTTGGGGCATGTCTCTACTTGCTGTGCTGGAGATTGATGTTCTGGCATTTGATTTAGTGGGTCTAGTATGGACCCATAAATCTCATGCTGAGGGCAGCTATGGCTGACATCTGTACTCCTCGCATTTGTGAGGAATAAGGAAAGCCCATGGGAGCATTTGCTTCCATTGGCCTCCTGCAGTGGGGACGTGCCAAGCTCAGCTTAAGGTAAGCCAACTCCATCCAGCAATGTAGAATGTGTAGCTAGCATTGTGTATCTTAAACCAACCTTCCAGGTCTAGTGTACATCTGGCCTGAGGAGTATAAGCATAAATAGCATAAGAATGTGTTGGGATTGAAGTCCCGTTAGGTGAATGTAGGATTAAAAACAGATTACTTGTTTTTAAGGGAGATAAGTTTAATTGTCCAAGGGAAAGGGACATTTTCTGTTTACCTATCCATTTAAATAAAAATTTATAGTTCAATTTTCTTTCAGAAAACTGCATTCACATTAATTCCTCACTACTTTGGGAAACAGACAAAATAGCACCAAAATGTACATAAAACAAAGGAAGACTAACTTTGAACAGGAAAATCTGCAACTATGGTAAAAGTTAATACAGAGATTTTAAGATAATACTAGAAACTGTGATGAAACTCCTGAGCCATAGAAATAATGCATTTTTTTAGAAGCTGGGTGGGGAAGCTTCTCTCCCTTTCATGGGAGTGGAAGCATGGGTCTAATTTCGTATTGTCATGACATTATTTAAATGAGTGCAAACTAAGTATAAATTGTTTTCATAACCATTTTGCACTGTTGTAACAAAAGGTGAAGCCACAGAGCTTCAGGACCGCACAGCATTCACTTGCAGAGGGCTTATAGAATTTTGTGTTGGGATTGCTCACTTGCATGTTAGACCGAGGGTTCTACTCCCTTAAACTATACTTCGCTGAAAATCTAGTTGGACCCCAGAGGACTCTTGACTCCATACTTCAGCCCAGTCCACTTGACTTGCAGCTTATAAGTGGGGAAATTAGCTTTTACCTCCTGTTTCTCTTGCTTTCCTTGACTGTGTCATGTGGGAAAGTGCTCCCCTCCCATGCCTCTTCCCCCCCCCTTCCAGAATGCATCATCAGGCCCCTATCCTGTGAGCCTCCTCAGCTGGCTTCTATGTTTCCTGAGCAAGAGCCAGCCAGGCCACCTCTGATCTAAACCCAAACAACGTATTTATGTACATGTGCTTCAAGCCATCCATTTCCTTGTCCTCGTGTCTCATTCTGACACTAAGTGGTGAAACTTACTGCCACCTGAAGGTGAGGAACCCCACAGTGCCAGCCTATACTTGTTACTAGGGCTCCACAGCTTGCCAGAAATACTAGTCTAGTTGGCAGCTCCTCCACATGTTCCTAGTGCAGTTTATGAACTCCCAACAGCTATCTATTCTGCAGCAAGAGGGAGACACTGGTTCATGTCTGTGTATAGTGCATCAGGTTGCAACCATTCTTCCAGTTCCTTTAGAACATCTTACTGAGATTCTGGTTGAACTTATCCCTGCACACCTACATCCTTGTCCCCACAAAATTGTGGGAAATCCGTATCGATCTCCTCTTGGCACTGATCAAGATGGCCTTCCATCACTCAGGAGGTGGTTGAGTAGGTGTACTCTGTGATTGTGGGGCCTAATTCTATTCCTTTATCTAATGACACCTCCAGGCAGAGTTCTTCTGGATGGTGTCATTTGACTCCTCAGATGTCTTTGAGGAGCAGTGAGCATTGTTGGAAGTTCTCGGTTAAGCATTCCTGGGATTTATATATTGATCTTCACTCCTATTCCTGTTTTCCCACTTGTTACCCCAGTATTTACTTGTGGGATGGATACAGTTGAGAGGGAGGCCTTTAGTTTTGGACAGGCTTGGGTCCATCATCTCCCAACAATCACAATAAGTAGGCTTACAGTTGATGGTTTTTCCCACAAGAATTCCCTCCTCCCACAGGGAGTTCACAGGACACAGAATGAAGCAGCACAACGGAATGCAAACTCTGTCTTAACTAAGGAAAAGATCTGTGCTGCAGCAGTTGATCTTCTGGCATTTGATTTAATGGATCTAGTAAAGACCTGCTAAATTGAATGCTGAGGGCACCCCAACACCAGAACTCCTCTTGCAAGGAGTAAGGGAAGTCAATGGGAGTATCTCACATCAACCTCCTGCTGTGAGGATGGCGCCAAAGCTCAGCTTAAGGTATATTGATATTTTTACACAGCTGAAATTGCATACCTTAAGCCAACTATCAGCCATTAGGTAGACTTGGCCTCATAGCCCTCACTCGACAGCATGATTAAAAAATGATAAACACCCAATGACCTGAGAGTTAAGTGATATTATTCCATACTATATAAAATGATAGACATGCAAACTTCATTCTGTTGTGAACAACGAAGAATGATAAGTTTTGTTTCCACATAGTTATTCAATGGTAGTGTTACTCAGGGTTTTCAGTACCCTGAACACTGGTAACAAATATTTCACTCCATGCAGTGTCAAGAAAAAAAAAATCAATAGGAACACAGCAATTCTGTCTGATCAAAGCTCAAGGATCAAATGCAAGTAAGCATGCTTTGCAGTTTCTTAGATTTAAGCAAACACCAACATAACCAGTAGGTTTAGAGCATCCCAGATGTTTACCTATATTCTGAGATTGTTATCAGTAATCAATGACAGGTCAGCCCTGACCAAAATGCTTCCCTGCTAGTGAGTAAAGGTATCAGGAAAAATGTATCAGGACAGCTCCAGAGGATTGCTCTAAAGTGCACCCTTTTATCTCATCTTTTTATAACTAACTTCTACAACACACCTAAGTCATAATAACCCCTCATGGATCACCGCTCTACCTAACTTTCAATCAACTTTTAATATTAGAGGCATTCATACACAAGGTTGTCTGTCTACATACTCTTTTTCATTCTCAGTTATTAACTTTTCCTCTCTTCCTCCCATTCTGATGAGCAAAATTGCCAGTAATTATGACTTTGATTCTAAAAGCCTGTCTTCAAATTAGCCCTTAATTATACAGTGTTTTAGTTCATTATTTAATAGTGACTTAGTGAAAATAGTTGTAATTAGCTTGCTCATATTTTGGGACACACACTTCCTTCAAACCCAGGTCAACAGTTGTGCTTTACAATTATGCTATCTAGCTATTTACTATTCTATAATTGAATGTATCAATCATAACATCATACAACTTTCATTTTATTACTGATAGAAATAAATACATTGATAAATGCTTGATGCTGAGATGTTTCTTGGGTATCTCCAAGGTAAACTGTATCTTGTATGTAGCAGCTTTTTCCTTTCACTCTGATATATATCTGGTAAATGAGAACATATCATCTTAAGCTACATGCAATAATCTTCTCTTATCTCATTAATTTTGTATCCAGAGGCCCTTATAGCTGATGACTTTTTAAACATAAGATTTTTCTCTTATGTTTCACATTAGACTGAGAATTCTAACAGAGAAGCTTGTTATGAAGATGTAACATTAGATACCACACAGCTCTGGGGCCTAAATTTTTATATAAAATGGATATAAAGTTTTTGTGCTAAAGTCAGGTAAAAATCAGACTTCATGGGCTAGATTCTTAGCTGAGACACAGTGTAGTTCTACTGAAATCCATGTAGTTATGCTGAATTACACCATATATGAATTTGGCTCACCAACTGTATAAGCCTCACAGCCTATATCTTGGGAGCTGAATCTCACTTGGAGATGAAAGCAGCATATCAGTTGTGCTGCCACAAAAACAGATTACAATGTGGGGAAGCTGAGTGAACCCAGGCCCATGTATGGTGCTATCTGGAGAAGCTAGCCTTGCCTAAGCTAGCCTTGCCTTATACAAGACAGATATGCATGTAGACTTGTGTGCAAACTTCTGTGCTTTTGTTACTACTGTTGAAACTAAGATAATTGTTTAGGAAAATCTGTTGTGTCATATTCACATAGTGATCACAGATCCCAAAAGGAAGACTTTCAGGGCTCAAAAGCAGTCAGGCCCTCTAAGGAATCATGGTTGGTATACAGGATACTGTAACCCAGGATCTAGTCAGAGTGGGTAACTCACTAAGAAAGGTAACCAGGTAGAACATGTCATCCCAGGTGGTAGACTCAAGAGAAGTTCAGAAGTACAAATAGCTCTAAACTATGACCTACCTATGCTCTATGCTTCAGCCTTAACATTTAAAAGCAATACTTCAAAATATAAGCTAGATGTTTTAATCTGTTTGCAATTCTGACGCATAAGAACATTCCTATTAATTCCAGGTTTTATATACAAATCTGATACTAATAATGAAATGTCTAGTAGCACTTTATAGACTAACAAAACATGTAGATGGTACCATGAGCTTTCCTGGGCACAGCCCACTTCTTCAGATGACCGGAGTTTTGAGTTTAGGATGTGCAGACCCAAAATCAATAGGGTTATGTCTACACTTGCACCCTATTTCAAAATAGGGGTACAAATGAAGACATTTGAAATTATAAAATGAAGCTGGGATTTAAATATCCCGTGCTTCATTTGCATATTCGCATTATGGTGCTATTTCAAAATAACAGACACTGTTAAGATGCAGTTATTTCACAAGAAAACCCTTCTCTTGTAATAACCCTTATTCCTCATACAATGAAGTTTACCAGTTATTTTGAGAGAAGGGCTTTCTCTTGAAATAACTGTGTCTTAACAGTGTCTGTTATTTTGAAATAGTGCCATAAAGCGAATATTCAAATGAAGCACAGGATATTTAAATCCCAGCTTCATTTGCCATTTTGAATGTCTTCATTTGAATCCTTATTTCGAAATAGGGTGCAAGTGTAGACATACCCTAGGAGAGAAAGGCGGGGGTGAAGGGGGGAGGGAGAAAGGAAAAAAGGGGTGGGGGTGGGAGACAGGGAGCAGAGGGTATAGAAACTCAGGAAGGTAGAGGGAATCAGTAAGTATCTGAAGACTGGGTAGTTGATTCTGCTGCGTTTTAAAGTCAATTGATTATAAAGATTCCTATGTCAGGAAGGATACTAAGAACAGTTTGCACCTTCATTGACTGTTAGGTTGATAGTGTCCCAACCATCGTTCATCACGATTGAGTCTATTAGCATGAGAATTAAATTTGCAGATGAACTCTAAATGCTTATGATATGGTTGTGTGGCATGGTTACCAGAAAGAATTGGTTTCAGGTTGGGGGGTTGTCTGTAAGCGAGAATAGGATTTTCTCCAAAGGCCTCAGAGTGAGGGATCGTTTTCCAAGATGGGTTGTATATTGTGCTGGAGAGGTCTGAGTTGTGGACGATAGGTAATAAGTGGAGTTATGTTCTTCTCTCTTTTAGGTCTGTCTTGAAGTAGTTCGTGTCTGGGTACTTTTTTGTCTCTGTCAATTTGTTTTTTCACTTCTCCAGGTGGGTATTTCAGCTTTAGGAATGCTCTGTAAAGATCCTGTAGGTGATTGTCTCTGTGTGGGGGATCGGAGCAAATCCGGTTGTATCTTAGCGCTTGGCTGTATACATTAGACTGAGAAATGTGTCTGGGATGGAAGCTGGAGACATGAAGGTAAGTGTAGCAGTCGGTGGGTTTTCAGTAAAGGGCGGTGGAAATTTGTCCATTATTTAACTGTACTGTTGTGTCCAGGAAGTGGATTTCTCATGTGGACTGGTCTAGGCTGAGGTTGATGGTGAGCTGGAAGTTGTTGAAATCCTCATGAAATTCTTCAAGAGTCTCTTTTCCATGGGTTCACATGATGAAGATGTCATTGATGTAGCATAAGTAAAATAGTAGCGTTAGGGGATGAGATTACTGATGTTCTGAAGTTTCCTCAATCCAGTGTTAGGGGGTGAGGAAACATTGTTCAAGGTCAGTGTCAGGGGGTTCACACCCCAGTGTGCCTCAGTGCCCCCTGACTGTCTTCATATAGCCCATCTCAGGGCAGAATACAGTCTGTATGGGTTGCTCATCATAGGCATTTGGGCTTATCTCCGTGGCCCCGCTTACCTAAGCCAGGCTGCAACCTGTCTCCACTCCCGGGCCTTTCCTCCGGCCCCTCATCGGGGTAGCCTTAGCCGGCCTTCTCCCAGCTCTAGCTGGCTAGCCCCAGCAGGTCTCCCTCCTGGGAGCTCCTGCTTCCTCCACAGCCAGCCCCTCACTGGCCTCTCTCCCCCCTTGAGCAACCTGGGCTTCTCTATATATACGAGCCAGCTGTGCTCATACTCGCCCTAGTGGGTTCAGCTGGCTTCTCTCAGCCATTCATGCAGTCCTGGATCTTTGCCAGCTGGGCTCTCCCATGCCCTAATAGGTTCAGCTGGCTTCTACCAGCCATTCGTGCAGTCCTGGGTCTTTGCCAGCTGGGTTCTCTCTAGCCCTAACTAGCTCCCGCTGGCCTCCTCTCTGCTAGCCCCGGCTCCGGGATGGAGTCCGAGTATTAAAGGGCCAGTGCAGGGCAGGCGCCCTGTCACAGTCAGCCATAGAGATGTTGGCATATTGTGTTGTGTCTACAGTTGCCATGCGAATGCCCGTGGCTGTGCTGCTGACTTGGAGATAGAAATGGTCTCCGAATTGGAAGTTGTGGGTGAGGACAAAGTCGCAGAGCTCTGTAATTAGGCATGCAGTGTTGTTATTGGGGATGGTGTTCCTGGTGGCCTGCAATCCATCTTCTTGTGGAATGTTGGTGTAAAGGGCTTCTACATCCACGGTGGTAAGGACGGTCTTTTCAGGAAGATTACTGATGTTCTGAAGTTTCCTCAAGAAGTCAGTGGTGTCACAGAGGAAGCTAGGAGTGCTGGTAGCATAGGGTCTGAGGAGGGAGTCGATATAGCCAGATAATCCTGTGGTGCGTGTGCCAATGACTGAGATGATGGGTTGTCTGGAATTACAAGGGTTGTGTATTTTGGGTAGAAGATAGAAAGTTCTGGTCAGGGATTAAGGGGGAGGGGAGGGTTAGTGTAAATTTGTTCCTGAGCAGCATCAGGGAGCTTCATGAGCAGGTTTTTCATGGGTTTTTTTTGGTATTCCTACTGTTACCCTAGGCTTGAATAAAGACATTAAGTGGCTGGTGCATTACCAAGCCTACTTCTCCCTTTAACTTCTGCATTTTCCCAGCAAAAGCGACAAATGGGACACATCCAGTTCACTTAATTAGCCTCATTAACACAGGTCCTACAATTGGCAGGTACTACTTCTTCTGTTTTTATATAATACTTGGTTTCTGTTATTTCCAGCTCATCTGATGAAGTGGGTCTTACCCACAAAAGCTCATGATCTTACATATCTTTGTTAATCTAAGGCACCAAAGGACTACTCATTATTTTCAAAGTTACAGTTTAACACAGCTATAAACAGTAGAGAATTCAAATCATGTCAAAACAGCTGGAAATACATCTGACCTCAAGTTGGAAGTTCAGAAATGGACTAACAATCCTTTTCCTTAGATTAAAATGTCAAAGCTATGTAAATATACTCTGTATGTCTGTGTTATAAAACTCAGTCCGACATTTTGATACAACCTCCAAGACATCTCATCTGATGTGCTAACTTAACTAACATTGGTTCTTCACCTAACATGGCAGGATAGAGCTGATGTGTTCAGTTACATCAAGAAAAACCACTGGTAATACTACCAACATGTTCCAGGCAAACTCTATATTTACCTTTATAAAGACATATACAATAATTTCATTAAAACCTCACACAGTATCTTTTCAAGTATAGAACTGAGACTGAATCTCTAGAGAAGCATTTATTTCAATACTAGCTATTTCCTTTAATTCTGAATGAGTCAAAAATATGAGCAACAGAGAAAACAGAAAGAGCAAGTTACATTTTACACTATAATTATGGCAACAATATGTGAGTGTTGATAGGCAGAGTTGGATACTTCTGAAGCAGCAGCTGATTTCCCCTCCCTTCCCCTACTTCATGTATGCACAGAGGAAAGAAGTCCTCAATGAAAGGAAAACCTCCCAAAATGATGTAGAAGAATGATTCCCTGAAATTTCATAAGGGTTCTTAACTGCTTTAAAGAATCATGTTAGGCTAAGATGGGACAATGTTAATAGGAAGTTATCATGTGCCATGCATATGTCAGGATACATTCTTCATATTTTAAGTAGTGCATATTCAATGACACTGAAATTTAATTAAAGATGCTGTATGGAGTGACTTTCACAACACTCACTGAGACTTTATAACACTTTGCATTTCTTATCACACCTCTCACCTGAAGACCTCATCTTTTATAAACAGAGAATTTAGCCTCAGAGCATCCATGTCAGGCTGAAAAGCAGTATCCTCCCACGTAACAGGTGGAGAAATTGATGTGCATATGGACATCAAGAAATGAGAAGATGGTCATATATAGAGCCCTTCAAATCAACGGATATCAGTTTAATATCCACATTGTGGATTTGCATGGCTGTATATATGTGGTTCACGGATGGATGCAGATTCTAATTTTGTATCTGCACAAGGCTCTAGTTATATAGCTAGTAAACTGAAAAACTAGAGTAGAGTCCAGGGCTGAAATCCTGGCCCCCTTTAAGTTAGTGGGAAGTTTGCCTTTGCCAGTGATGTCAGAATTTCATCCAAACCTCCAGATTCACAGACCCATAGCATAATCTTCTCTAGAAGTTAAAGTAACACTTGATTGCCCAACTTCCAGGGAAAATGTGTTCAGCAATACACACTGCTGAACATTAGAAGTTTCCCGCACCACGTAACTAAGAAACAGCACCACCATAGCGAGTGACCCAGAGAATTAGCAATGGAGGAGTTAAAACAAGTTAGTAAGTTTCTGATTAGAGCTCTCCCAAGAGCATTGTTGCCTCCACCCACTGCTCACATATCTATTTCAGGTCATGTCGTCTGCCTAATTCAGCTTTCCTCTGCACATCCTTTCCTCTCTCATGTTCTTCCACATATTGCAGACTCGCTGGAAGCAGAGATGGAGAGCTGGCATCCAAGCACTCATCTTTTTTATCCAGCATTCAAAGAATGACTTAATAGAACACACTTTTGGGGGGGGGGGGGGCGGAAGGGGAGCAGAGGGTGGGGAAGAGGAAGATTGCAATTCTGCATCCATTGCTTCTAATATCATTAGCTCACAGACATTTACCTCCCCCCCATCTTCCTTCTGTTCTGAAATTTGATTTGTCCTTTTCATATGTGTTCATTTTTTTAATTGTATCCTTTGATATATATGGTTGTGACTATTTTCTTCCACTATTTGATCTGAGGAAGTGGGTCTGGCCGACGAAAGCTCATCACCTATTAAAGACTAACAAGATGGTTTAAAGTGTTACACAGTCCTGTTTTTTGTTTCAGCTGCACCAGACTAACACGGCTACATTTCTACCACTATTGTTTCCTCAAGGCTCTTTATAGACACAGAGATGGCAACCAGCACGTGTGTATTGAAGTTTACCCTCATCTCTCCCCACCCCATTACTTTTATAATTAAAACATACACACACACACACACACACACACACACACACACCCAGCTAAGATAATATAAGATCTCAGATTAAAAATAATAATAATCAGCAAATTCAAGGGTTAAAGTTCATACTGCAACAATAACTAAATCTTGTAACATTTTTTCTTCTTACACATTTAATACAAGTGTTCATGTGTAACACTAATATGGTGTGCAGAGGAAAGAAGGTAGTACTGGTGCAGGAGTCTTACATTTTGTCTCCTCTTTAATGTATCTGTATTTAGAGATTTCCTCCCTTTCCCACTATAGATACACATGAGCAAGTGTGAACACTATAAATATATATATACAGTCACATGCATATGTATACCAATGTGGTGCCAGCTCATTAACATTCTTTGTAATGATTTGCCACATCCATTTTCTTAATGGAATGGATACCACATGGATTCTGTGCTTTTTTTTTATTCAGACCAATGGTGGTTGTATTTTTTGGAATATTGTTAGATATCATTTCTTGATGTTCCATAGCAGTCTTTAACAAAGCAATGACCTGCCAGCATGTATATTTACTGCTATCTTTATCCTTTCCTGTTATTACAATTGTTTGTTTTCTTTTAAATTATAAATCCAAGTTCAAGAATAGAGCATTAACACAACAGAACACGATCAAAACAGCAGTAGTTTTCATTTCCCACAAGAAATGTTTACAAGTCTTTTCCATGCACATAAAATTCTGACAGCTCTTCCATCACTGATTTCAATTCACTGGCTTTGATACTCTTTTTAACATCTGAGTTTATTAGGAGAGATGCAAGTAAACATCTCAGATGTTATCTTCAGATTTATAGGACAGTGCCAGTGCTTCTTTACCAGGCTGCTTTTTTATGAAGGCCTCTATCTCTACATGAATTTTTGAATCTTGATACCTATATTATCTTGAATCTGCCCATACTTCGGGCCAAAATCATAGGTGAGTCCTGGGGCTCCTACGTAAGTAATGGGTGGTGCAAATCAGTTGTATAACTTCTTTAATGATAAGCATGTACAACTATAAATGAATGTAGGAGAATATGTGGTGAGAGAAAGCTTTTTCCACTCTCCCCATGTTGAGTTATATACCAGCTTAGCCCCTCTCACAGTCACACCTATTTAGATCCGCTCTATACTACATAGGTCGATGCAAGGCAGCTTCCATCTACACTACAGTAGTGCTCCCACCAATGTAAACTCCCAATACGTCAATCTAATAACTCTACCTCCATGTGAAGCATGTGCTTAGGTTGACGTAGTTAGGGTAGCAAAGTCCCTGTGTAGACACTGCCTTACACACGTTGCCTGCTGGGAACTCTATGCCAGTGATCGCCATTGAGAGTCCTGCATGTATCTGACAGCCCAGGCTCTCAGCCTCCCTCCCCACATAAGTTAGTGGAAGTGCTCCTGAGGACACACACCATTGGCAGGAGCATCATGTGAAAATTGTAGAAATTAATGAGGCAGAGGTACATTGACCTAACATAGGTCACCTTAATTGTTTCATTTAGACAAGGTCTTACTGACATGGTTTATACACCACCTCTAAACACTACTCTGAATTTATGCCCACTCTGTCTTAAACAGTTGAACTAGTCTTAATTTACACATTGAAAAATGGAGAGGAGCAGAAGAACCTCCCACTCCCTCAGAAAAAGCTTATTTTAACCCACTTTTTGCTGCTTCTGAGTTCTTGGGCTGAGCTTAGTTACCCAAGAAAGTTCTGTAATTTAAGTGTGAACTTCTCAGCTGATATAATTAACTGGATCAAAAACCTGTTTAAACACGTTTCATTTTGGGACAGTTATTTCAGTTTAACCTAGGCTTATTAGGTACAGATGTAAGATAAACCATACTTAAAGTAAAATAAATACCTCTAATCACCAGGTTAGACTAGACTAGTGCTATTTCTTCCTCTCAGGGTGGCTACGTCTACACTGGCCCCTTCTTCGGAAGAGGCATGCTAATTTAGAACTTTGGAATAGGGAAATCCGTGGGGGATTTAAATATCCCCCGCGGGATTTAAATAAACATGGCTGCCGCTTTTTTTCCGGCTTGGGGAAAAGCCGGAAAAAAGCGTCTAGACTGGCGCGATCCTCCAGAATAAAGCCCTATTCCAGAGGATCTCTTATTCCTACTTGAAAGTAGGGCTTTATTCCGGAGGATCGCGCCACTCTGGACGCTCTTTTCCGGCTTTTCCCCAAGCCGGAAAAAAAGCGGCGGCCATGTTTATTTCAATCCCGCGGGGGATATTTAAATCCCCCACGGATTTCCCTATTCCAAAGTTCTAAATTAGCATGCCTCTTCCGAAGAAGGGGCCAGTATAGACGTAGCCGGTATGTCTACACAGCAAAGTTATTTCAAAATAACTTTCTTAGCCTCTACACAAGCCAACTCCTATTTCAAAATTAATTCAAAATAGTGGAGGACTTATTTCAAAATTGGTAAACCTCGTTCCACGGGAATAGCGCCCATTTTGAAATTGCTATTTCAAAATAAGTATTGTTTAGATGCTTATTTCGAAATAGGGGGCCTCCAAGGTGCCCTACTGGCTGCTCTGGCCACAAGGTAACTTCTGACCTGATGCCCTGCCAGAACCAGTTCTGACTGGCCTTAAATGCGATTCAGCATCCAATCAGTGTGAACATGCTATTTCGAAATAGCAAAAAGCTATTTCAAAATGCATTGTGTGTAGACGCATTATTTCAAAACAAGATATTTTGAAATAACTATTTCAAAATTAGATTTTTTGAAATAATACTGTAGTGTAGACGTACCCTCATTCACTCACATTCTCTTAAGCTTAGAAAGGCTTACTTATCACCGCTGAATGTGGCACATTATCTAGAAATGAGGGTTTCGTCATATTATATCATGGATTTTCAGGTCAATATAGGATTGATAATATTGTATATAAAAATAAAAGACTGTTTCTTGGCACCCTCACCTCATCCTTCCTCTTAAAAATTAACTAACAGACAGACAAACAATAAGCAGTACTTAACCCTGGAGAATGTAGATATCTTGATGCTTATTACACCACCTAGTAACTCCTGATCTTATTAAAGATGACCTGAAGAAAAACTTCTTGTGGCTTGAAAACTTGTCTCTGTCACCAATAAAAACTGATCCAATTAAAGCTTTTACTTTACAATTAAAGCACCTACTTTGTCTAATATCCTGGGGCCAACATGGCTACAATTTCACTACATATATAAATGAAACAATTAACATTTTTGGAGCCTGGAATAGAGCATAGACTGAAACAATTTGGTGAAATATTTTGATGGCTTCAAATCTGCCTTTTGAAAGATGTTTCAGCTAAAAATCAGTGCCCAGCTCTACCCAGGGTTAGACTCTTCAAAACAGGATTTAGAAGTATCATATTAGACAGAAAGAATGTCTAAAATTTCCTTAGATACAATAGGGACTGTTTTTCTACAGAGAAGAACTGCTTGCCACTGGTTTCAATTCCTGGCACTGAGGCAAAAAACTACACTTTTGAATGGGGACACAGGTGAGTTACAAACATCTAAGTTTGTGTCACTAGATGCATGTTTTTACAGAATAAATGTGTTGTGAGCAAAACTGTGAAGGATAGCATTATCATGTTCAGCTCTGAGCATGTAATCATGCTGATAAATATTAATACAATATTCTGTTTTTTCCTCTTCTTGTATTTTGAAAGTGATATCAGTCCAAAGTAAAATATTGTTTACAGAGACAAGCCACAAATTGGGGTTTGGATAAAGAAAATGGCATTCATGCCAATTAAAAGGGCTCTAGAGCACCAAGCTAGTCAGAAGTCTGAATATCCAACAGCAAAAGGCAATGATTTATAATAAGCAGTCTTTTTGCATTGCTAGATTAGCTGGGCAATGCCATGCTGGAGGCCTATGCTATAGCACAAGCACAGCGGAATTAATGGAGCAGCAGCTCATGCTGCTGAGCACAGCTGGGGGTGCTTAGCTTATTTTTTCCTCTAAAGAACTTTTGGGTTTAGTTTGTTGCTGGCATTTACAGAGAGCAGTAAAGGAGAGAAGAGAGAGATGGTGAATAAAGGAAATAGAGCTATACAAAATATATCAAAAAAATAAAAGAGTAGTTTGTTCCCTGGGTGGATGAGAGATATTGCTTTTAAATCTCTCCATGTTTAACCCTTATTCATGATTTCCCATATTACAATACTCATCTGTATCTCAAATAAAACAAGAAATGGGAGTACCTCTCTCTCATGCACACCATGATACTACTCAGATCATACTTAAAACATAACTTTACTGTTTGTGGCATTTCAGCGCTGCTCTATTATTTTTAGTCTGGTATATTCTCTATTGTTGAAACAAGCAATACAAATGAAAAAATTCTATATCTTGATAATATTAATGGGTTAGTGTTGCATCAGTTGGTACAAAATACTCTAAATCTGGTATTACAGTGTTTGCAGTGGGAAGCTGAGGAAATAGGGAAAACAGTGAGGGTTTCCAGCAGCTCCAAGGGTGTTTTGGAAGGAAGCTGCAGAATTATGAATCTATATGGCACTTGCTTTTACTTTTGTTTATTCTTTTATCCACTGAAATGCCTCTGGAGTGGTTAAATGCCACATTAGAGGATTCTTTCTAGTATGCCACAGAGTCTAACTTGTTGTTGGGTTTCAAGTCGGCCGAAGCACTGAAATGTTCATTGCTAAGGAATGTTTTGATTTTTCCCTGTCTTCTTCAGGCTATTCAAATGAAGGCAGCTGATGCATTTTGCCTTTCACAGTCCCATATGCCTGGAGACTCATGTTCACTGTCAAAATCAGGACCTCATGACTTCTGTGTTTCAGTTTAATCTTACATCACCAATATGCTTTTATATTGTTATATTACCTTTTGGTAATGACCTATTGATCCACCCTTCCATCTTGTGAGTTCTCTCCCCCCTCCATGTACTTAACATTTCATACCTTAAATTATTGTTCATTTATAACAAATATATACAGGGAGGTACAGTAGTTGTTTAGTATCAGATCAACAGACCTATCTAGCAGCCCAAATGTACTACAAAGCATCATGAATGCTTATTGGAAGCAATGTGACTTTCAACATCTCACAGGAAAATGCTTAATATTAGTGTCATACATTTTCTATGGCCAATGTACTATTGTTGCCCAATTCACAAGGAAAAACAGAACATGCACAGCTAAAATAAAGACAAAATTGCTTTGGAAGGAGACTGAATTATTTGATGTCCAGTAGCTGTTTCTAATAAGTAGTGGGATTTAGTGGATACAGTACTGAACTGGAATGCAAGAGACCAGGTTCTATTCTCCACTCTGCCACTGGCTGATCTTGGGCAAACCACTTTACTTCCATATGCTTCGCTTTCTTCATTTGTAAAATGTCCATCTCTTTTGTGAAATACTGAGGCTTAAAAAGTACAAGTTCTATATAACAACTGATTAGTAATTGTCCTTTCAGCTTTTTTCAGGGGATTTTTCAAAATGAATTGTTCCATAAATAGGAACCTCACTCTCCATAAGGACTGCTGGGGAAGGGAAGGACAACTTAAAGCTGTACTATGAGACATCTAAGTATGAATCCAATTTTACATACTTTTCCATCAAAGACAGGTATATGGACACAAAAATCTTCCATCACATTCAAGTCTGTAGACCTTACTTTTGCTACAATGTCCTATGGCTGAATTTCTAATGTTACAAGTCACTACCATTGCAAATCTAGATTTGGCATCACAGCTTTATTCCAGGATTAACCTAAGCAGAAGCTGATTTTGAAGGAACAAGGCAACTTTTAAAACAAAGGTCTTAAATAGTTAGCACTAATTGCAAATGAAATACAGACTATGGCTGTTGCCAGGGAACCTCTTTCTGGCTGCTCAAGGGATTAGCTCCTTGTAGGTGCTGCACCTTCCTTTGATGGTCTCGCCATTCATCAGCCTGTCTCTTTTATCCTGAGAGCCCTCTTGCTCCAGGAACTACAGCTTCTTCCTCTTCATGAGCTGGCTCACTGGCCACATCATTATGGTTCTCCCTTTACAGGCTACTAAATTTTTTAGTGAGAAACTTCACTTCAGTCTCTGACTAGGGACACTGCTCTCTGCTCCAGTTTCCCCACTCAGATAACCTCTCAACCACCAAGGTCTGCACTGTAACATACACTGCTGCTTTACCCCTCAGCCTTTCCTATCATTCTTGCTCTCCCCAGCTCTGAGTTTGCCAGCCACACAACTCCCTTCTCCTACGGAGCAACCATAGGCTACCTACCTCTGTAATCCCAAACACAGCCCACTTCCTTCAGGGACTAGCTACAAACCAGCTAGCCTCAGCTACTAGTCTTTACACGAGCCTTTCTATTCATGTCCAGCTGAGCCTCATCTCTAACTGATCCCTGCTCCCTGGCTTCTCATCCAGGTGCATTCTGGACAGTTAATTGGCCCTATTAGCCACCTTAATCCCATCACAATGGCTTTGAAAGTACTGTAAATTGGTCTTTGAATCAAAGTTCTCTTTCTTCAAGAAGATGTCAAAAATCTTATTTGGTCTATTTATGTTTTTTATTATATTTTTCCTACCAGTGCCTGAACACCAGATAGTAAATTCAGTATCAATAATTCCAGGCTCTAAAAAAAAAAAGTTGCTTCCCCCACACACTCCCAAACACACACACAATGTTGGATTCTGCCCCCAGTAACACCCCTGTGTTTCTGCAGTCATAAATTATAATATTCCTCAAAATATGGAAAGACTGAGAGAGTACAATTTTAAATGCTGGTAACATTATAATATCTACGTTGTGTTCAGCAATGAAAGTAATGTATTAAGAAAAATGCACTTCATTTTGGCAGCATTGTGACATGATTTCTGATGTAAAAAGCTTAAGGACAAATGACCTCCTGTTGTCATTTTCTGGCTGAAATCCTAAGTTAAATTATAAAGGGAGCAAAATACTGCCAAGCCACCATATACCATCACTGTGTTACCATATGCTTGATAATTTTCTTCACAAGTGACTCAGAATTAAGTGATATAAATTTTAAATTTAACTGGAGAAATATATATTAACTTCTATTTGACTAGAAATTTTCACTGACACTGAGTTTGAAGGGGAAGGGGACTCTTTTTTCAATGATGTTCACAGTTTAAGAACAATAAGACTCACAAGCATTAATTCATTAAAGTCTTACAGCAAGTCAGAGACATATGAAAACACTGTCATCTTTATTTTATACATGAGCAAACTAAGGTACTGGTCAGACAGGCAGTCTGTGGCAGAATCATGCATGCAATCTGGATCTCACAGCTCCTAGACTTATGTAACTTCCCCACAAATCTCTTCTTCCCTATATATGAGAGCTAGACTGTGGCTTTTAACAGCACTCCTGGGTAGGGGGTGATGAAGAGCTGGAGCATCCTAAGAGGACAAGGAGAGAAAATGAGCCTCAGATGGTTTATTTCACATAGATGGCAAGCAGCTTTTACTCCAAGTACACATTCTTGCTCCTTGGGCCAGTGTATGGTCAGGGCTGGGGCCAAAATTCTCCTTTTCCCCATGCCCATTTTTCAAAGTCCTGCTTTGCAGAGTGAAAGGATAGAAAGTGGTATCTATGTTCCTCAGAGTGCATGGAGAACAGCATCTATTTTGTTGTCCTGAGCAGCCTTGCATAGCCACACAAAAGCAAGCTTCTAGCTTCCCATCCCCCCTTTGCATGTCTGTTCAGGATCCATTTGTGATCTAGATCTTAGCCACTTAATATTCAAAGGATTCTTGTTTTCCTTTTCAGAAAATGCATTTTCTGTATGTTGCTGGGAACTAATGTTAGCATTGATCAATAAGGACAGCTTAATCCTCAACTTGTGCAGTGACATAGAATCTTATCCACCACCTTCATAGTCTACTCCACTGTGAATATGTGGGGAAGGATGGAAGGAAGGGCAGAGGAGGTCATGAAAGGTTAAACATGCAGCTCTATGAAAGATGCAGATCACTGGCAAGATCACTGTAAAGATGCTGTAATAGCTCATAAGCTTTAGCTCCCATAGACATGGCAATTTTTCAAGTTGCCTAAGAGATAAGCATGAAAATCTGACACACAGCTCCCTCACTGTCCTTTGAAAATCCTACTAGAGTGGATCCTGCTCCTCCAAAGTGCTCTGTATCCTGCTCCTCCACAGTGCTTCCTTGGTCTCCTGAGTCTCTCATTTACTTGGGATTTGTATGGGGGAATGTAAGTTTTGGCTGCTATAGTCTTCTATCATTCTCTACCTACTTAGTCAACACTCCCACTAAGTGCAGCCAGACAGTTGGCTCAGTAATGATGCCAGGATCAAGTCCACATTTATGCAGGGCCAATTGTCACTCTGTAATCTATCATCAATCCACATAAAGAATGAAAATAGCAGATAGTTCTTAGCTCTTTCAGAAGGAAATAGTGATTATTCAGTGTCAGAGACAGTATATGTAATTGATTAACCATTTATTAAAATTTAACAAATAGTTCTCTATCCAAAAATGTTAAAGCAGATCAAATCTTAACAGTTGAAGTGCAGAAAAGCAATTTTGAAAAGTTCTGCGTCTGACAGACTTGTCAATAAGAAACTGACTGAAACAAAACATTAAATAGACAGCGGAGCATGGATCAGTTACTGTTTTCATATAATACTAACAAGTATTGCTTTGGATTAGCAAGAACTCTGCATTGTATTTGTAAGAAAAAGGTTGTTAAAACAGCATTTTTATTAGTTATGTTTTAATTAAAATTAAATATACACTGTATATTTCAGAGAGAACCTAAAAAGCAAACGCCATCGGCCAATTTCCCCAAGTCTGCTATTCTGTACTCGAGTTCTTTTTGGCTTTCGATTATTTGTTTCTAATTTTATTTTCTATTTTCAATATTTAAACGTACTGTTCTTCTGTTATTAAGGACTATGGAAAATACCTACCATAATTAGGTTGGACATTAGGGAAACTGCCTGTCAGGATGGTTAGACACTTTATAACAAAAAAATCTACTTAGTGTAGACAATAGCTGCAATTACTATATGATGCACACATCTCTGTTTGGAGAACTCTTCCACCTGAACTAATATGGAATTCATTTAGCTGATGGTTACAGGTGTTGCATCCCTCTCTGCAAATCAGCCATTACAGGATTTGATCATAGACACAAAACTACTATATTACACCTTGAATTAGGTATTTCTGGCCAAATAATGTGATCTTTCTAGTCACTTCTAAACAAAAGTAGAAGTGAAACCAGAAGTGAAAATTCCCTGATTTCACTTTACCCTAATCTCTATTCTCTGTGGAACACTCCTACACTAAACCATGAGATAGTTTTTCTGTCCCATTAATCTTTATTGGTTATTTTATTGATTCTGCTATATCTAACAATAAAGCCTGTGGATTGTTTTAGTTTTCTGTATTAACTTGTACTACTTCACATAAAAATGATCAAGACCCTCACTTGGATCACTATGGAAAAATCCACTACAGTAGCTCATTTATCACATTATTTATAGTTGATATTAAGCCATAATGATAACATAGCTGATGCATTTCTACACTTTCTTCTTCTTTTTCTTGATGTTGACTTCTGAATAACTTGTTTTCCTTTACATGCAGAAATTTGCATTTCCAAGATGTGAACAGAATATGCAGCCACTTCAGGTAGGCCTGTTCCAATCAATTGTTTCAGCTGTGGAACTGCCATTGCTCCTTTGGCTGTTGCCTGTACAGATCCACACATTGTTCAGTGTCCATTGGAAGTTGGTGACTACTAGAGGCAGTGCGTTCTCTCTCATAGATTTACACATCTGGACTCCAGTTATATAAGGAAGTAAGGGTTCAATCACCCTCTACTATAGTACGAAAAACAGAAGACAACAAAATTGGAACCCACTAACTTTCCCAAACCTTTCTCATCTGCTATGTGCCCAGAGTGCTGCAACAATTCTGTTCACATTCTGATAAAGCTCTTCCATGTTGCATCTAAGTGTCTTCTGGCCCTGAACTAATTGATGTGGCTAGCTTCTGTCACATGTGCTTCTTTGCTGTTTCCTCTTTTCTTTGGAAAACATTTGTGAATTTTAAATTATATGTGTTACTTTCACTTTGTCTACTGTGTTGTATTCACTTTGTCTACTATGAAGCTAATGTTGATCTCTTACAAAAGTGCATTATGCTTGAACTGACTAAATATCGAGCATTATGGGAGATAAATATGGTAATGTATCCTTCACCCCGCCAGCCCATAAAGAACAAATCTCAGATTCTAGATGAGGCACTGAAGACCAATCAGATTGTGTCAAAGGCATTGGGTCAACTTCCTTTGATTTTGGAGTTGAAATCTCCAATTAAGGTAGCATATTTTAGGACTATGTGGGAATTTCAAGTTATTGCTTTGGGGGGGGGGGGGGGGGGGCTTCTGGTACTGGTGGTAGGCTAAGGGACTCCGGAGGGAATGGTGACAGGAGAGCTGGTCTGAAAAGAAGCCTGCTGAAAGCAAGGTAGGTAAATTGTACATCACTGCCTGATGGAACAATCTGTTTTCTCTCACTCTCTTTTGAATTTTCTTGTGTATTATCTTTGTGAATTCAATCTTTCAGCTTTTTTATTTAATTTATGTGTTTATTCCATGAATATAGACATGACCAGCTTGTACAGATACTTGTCAGAATTGGTTTTATATTGTTCATCTAGATCCAGAAACTCTGAGCCCAGTTATCTGAACTATGGTAGAGCTAACTGATTTATGGTTTTTGAGAAGTGCAATTCGTTCTACCAGAGAGCCATTAGTCTGCCACAAAAAAGATTTTTTTTAAATGAAAAATGCTTTCATTCAGAAGCCGCAAGGAGGAGCCAGTCAGAAACTGAAGAAGACACAGAAAACATTTGAACTGCAGGAACTATTGCACTGGAGAGAGGAAAGGGGAAATGGGGCCCACCCAGGGATACTCTCCTGTAATGTTCCTCAGGCCCAGAACTATGCAAAGGAGACCTCTCCTCCTGTACAGGGCACTAAAATCTGTGCTGCATCCCCAACTCCGTCTCACTGGGAAAGTCCAAGACTTTTGGAAAAGTCAGTGCTGGGAGGAGCCACTAAGACTCTGCAGCCAGCAGAAAGAAGCTAAAGCAAGGTCTAAGGCTGTGTCTAGACTGCAGGCTTCTTTCGAAAGAGCCTCTTTCGAAAGCATCTTTCGAAAGAGCATCTTTCGAAAGATCGCGTCTAGACTGCAGGCAGATCTTTCGAAAGAAAAATCCGCTTTTTCGAAAGAGAGCACCCAGCGAGTCTGGATGCTCTCTTTCGAAGACAGCCTCTTTACATTGAAGAACGCCTTCCTTCGAAAGAGGAACTTTCGAAGGAAGGCGTTCTTCCTCGTGAAACGAGGTTTACCGCCATCGAAAGAAAAGCCGCGTTCTTTCGAAATAATTTCGAAAGAACGCGGCTTGAGTCTGGACGCAGGGGAAGTTTTTTCGGGAAAAGGCTACTTTTCCCGAAAAAACCCCTGAGTCTGGACACGGCCTAAGAGACACTCACCATGTCCACTGATGGCTTTCTGAGAATTTCATTCTCCATGTTCATTTTGAACGTTCTGTCTCCATGTTGATTGGCTACAATTTTCAAGTCCTCTTTCCTTGTCTTTCTAACTAGACAATCCCCTCCCAGGATAATCCTATTGAAAGAAATCAAATCAAATAGTGAACAAATAAATAAATAAATGTCCATGATATTTGCTGTCATCACATTGTTCACCCTGCTTGTGTGTTATGTCCCTTTCCCCATGGCACTACTTTAACACCTATAAGAATAAATCTCATTCTGGTCTTTCAGCAAAGGTGATAGATGCTGCATTAGCTTCCACAATTCCTTTTATTTTAAGGTATTTGTTATCATACTGTGGAATCTGCTTTGCTCCCAGTTAGGCAGGTCTCTCACCATTACATTTGGACCTGGCCAGGAGTATAGAAACATCAAACATGTAACTGTTTAAAACTTTCAGAGGAATTGATGAAAATGATCTTCACCTGGATTTGAATCCATTGCACACCAAGTTGATGAAATTAATGTTTGATCCTCTAAGGGATTATATTCAATGAGTCAGTAAGAGCAGGCAATCAGATAACAAGCACAGTGTCTCACCTATACAATATTTTATAATGATATAGTGATATTTTGCTCATATACTAATTCCTGCCTAATGTCGGAATCTATACAGGGAATACTGGAAAAAGTAAGAAAGGTTAATTGGCAATAGCTGTGGTTCTTCAAGTAAACTGCCTGTTTAGATTTAATCTCTTTAATCCTTCCTTCTTCCAAGGTATTTGACATGAGCCATAATTTAAAAAAAGGAACTGACAGGTGCTTATACACTAGAAGGTTGAACATTTGACTCAGTGAGAAAGCATGCACAGCCCCTGATATTTACTGCTTTTCAGAGGATTTTGAGTCCACATCCCCAGTGTATAAAGCTTTATAATCTACCTATAGAACTATAATTCCCAATAAACAAACTTGCTATCTTTCTTACTCAAGAAATCTGGACTGAAATCAAGATTCTGAAATGTCTTTAATGGTAAAATCTTCATCTTACCTAATAAGTATGAATTAATCAAGTATTCACAGTAAGAATCAGGTCATCAAATGGATGATGTTGATAGAATATTGTTCCCTATTTGGCACTTCTTAATAGAAATGATTGGAAACCTAGTTGTACCAAATGATTCTAGTATGCTACTGATACTTCATTTTCAATTAAAGGAACCATAGTTAATGTTCAGAATGTGAAAAAAATCATATGTTTAGAGTGTTATTTGTTTCTTTTAAAATATTGGAAATTAGCAAAAGAATGACTCATTTAACAAGACACAACTTTCAATATTTTCAAAACAACTGCTATGTGTCATTTAATATTTATCATTGTATTGCAACTAGGATGCTCTGGAAAGCCAAAAGCCAAAACCTGCTAGTTTTAATCACACAAACGGTTGCAATGACTTCATTGGAACTAACTCTTCAATTCTCATCCACACAATCAGGGTAAAATAATTCTGAAGGAGTGCATAAAGAAGGCTGGCAGACAGGATCAATATAGGAATGCTACTTTCAACACTGAGGCTATTTATGTAAGACAAACAGAATTTGGCCTAAATTCAAAAGACACCTATGACATTAATCATAGATCTTACATTTTATTGGTAAGCTAGTTATACGAAGCCACACTACTTATCTATACTCTGTCCCTATACAGGATAATATACCCATAATTATACATTAAAAATGATGTGACACTGAAGAGCTTCTGGGATAATATATATTACAAGAAGGAAGTTTTACTCAAGACACCATAAACCCATGAAAATGAATGAGGCTCTGAGATTAGTTGAAGTAAAACATTATATTTATCCCACCTATATAGAATACCTAACAGAAAAGATGGTTTAAATCTACACGCAGATTTCAAGGCTTTTGCTTTCAAACAGACCCAATCAGATGAATGAGCTAAATATTTCAACCCATGCAATTTCACAGCAGGCTCTCGTTAATAATTTATTTTTTATGTTTTAAATATTGTGACTGTTTTTAGTTCAGAATAATTTTTCTCCATTTCTAAGGTAATGGAATTGTAATGAAATGCTTTATCTACTTGAGTCAGCTCATCTCGCCTAACTGGCTGTTGATAAACAGAACAAAGCTTATGGACTGGAAAAAATGGGAATAGCTTCTAGATACATTTCTGCATAGACCCAACTCCCGTTAATGTCAATCCAATGATTAGTCCCTGAAATAACTTTCTATTTTGTCATCACTAGTAATAAATAAAAGTTTTGTTCAGAAGAGCAGTTCATCATGTTAAGTGGTCTGATATTGTAACAATTTAATGACAAAGGGACAGATTCACTCCATAAACTCAAACAATAAACTCCACCCACTTGTGATTAAAAATGATCTGGGGAGCCCAGGGCTGAATGCTACAGTAAAAATTGGCAGGATTGTCCAGGAGTGGATGAATCAACACTTGTTCAGTGAAGCTTTTGTTAGCCAAGGTCTTCTTGAACCCCAGTTCCAATTGAAATTGCTTGCTTCCCTTGGTTAAGCTGTTAGACTTCTCCATCTGCCCTATCTAGGGGAAAATCCACTTTGCTACAGCTGGGAAAGTTTGTAGAGCTTATAGGATCTTTGTGGGCATTGCCAACATACTCAGTAGTAATTCTTCAGTCCTATCTTCAAAATATACTACTATACAGTGCCAGTACACACATGTTTATGTATCCATGTAGTTTTAATAATTATATTTGTATTTTCAAATTTACATCTATGTATATTTGTTATGAAATATCTGCCTACAGGATTAGTTTGAAAGATACAAGCACAGGCCACTGAAGTAGTGGGTAGTACACATGTGTATTGTTCCAGTAGAAGCTTCTGAAAGCATATACCACATACAGTCCCATACCTGAGGTGGTAATGTACTGAGTGTGAAACAGTAAACAGAATCTAGCACCCAGAGTTCAAGCATAGATAAAATGTAGCTTTATGTAATGTGCCTCAGTGTATCATGCTAGCTTCCCTTAGTGAAAGCAGAAAGGACCTTCACCTTATCAATGGTAACAGTGAACAATCTAAAATTTTGTGTCTGAAGCTGATTCGCAAGCAGGAATAGATTCTCATGGTTTTTGTTTTTTGTTTCAAAATTAGTATGGTGAAGTAAGTAGAAGGGTATGATGATTGTTTTGTTTAAATTGTAATGTGATGTTCTTGCTTAAATATTCATATGGTGTCTGTGAAACAAAGAAATCAATTCTGTTTTGCATGTGTGAATGAGGAACATGTGTTAGAAGGTAAGTGTGAAGGCCATCACCAGACCAGATATTCTAGGGAGAAGCCAAGGACAGATGTAAAAGCATCAGGAGATTGCTGTAAACCCCTATCAAGATGCAGATGAAGAGCAGATTGATGACTCTAAAAGATAAGGCAAGCACCTATCAGTTGGAACAAGATAGCTATGACATGAGAAGAACAACTTCAGAAAACAAGCACTCGTCAAATGGCAATTGATTACAACACGACAGTGCAAAACTTACTGATCCCAGTGAAAGAAAACTACTATAGTAAGGAACTGCTTTGCCATAATTTTTGGATATGTCCTGCCAAGACTAGAGTATTGATCTGGACCAATAGAGCCCTGCACCTCCGTGATCAATTTGGTTGGTCACCAGAGAGATATGGACCATGGACTGGTAAATATAACATCAATAGGTGTGTGTGTGTGTATGTATGTAAACATATCCTAACTGATTTACTATTGTATTATTGATTAACACAGTGTATTGCCTTTTCCTCTATAAACTTCCCATGTGTTTCTTATAAGCATAATACTTATACAGGGAAGGTTCTCTTGTGTGTGCATTTGCTCACCATATATTCTATAAATCAAAAATGCATTAAAGTAACAAAGGTTTACAGGCCTGATATACTAGAGGTTAATGGCTAAGTCTTAGCAGGTCAGGAAGTGGGAGCAGTGGAAGGGCTGACAGTATATCTGAAATGTAATCCATTATGCCAGCCCTGGTATCATGAAGCCCCAACCAAAGCAGTAACCAGTCACCAAAGTCTAGCTTTGAGCTTTCTTATTGCTGGTGGAGGTGGGTAGAGCCTTCTAATGTCTCCTACCCCATAACTCATTTCTGTAGCCTGGGGCAGAATTTTGTTTTGTATGTTATGTCTGTAGTGAATCATTGAAATTGAATATATAGTTTGTGGTACTAATAATCTTAAATCTTAAAAGTATATTACAGTTATATGTCTTGATATTTCCATATCTTAAATGAGACAATCTTTTCCAGCTTTGAACAACTGTTAAAAATAACATCATACCTAGGTCTGTGCCATTAAAGTAGTTGTCATTGACTTCAGTGGGAGAATACCTGGGCCAATCTGGAGTGTTTTTGGGAAAAAAAATCCCATCCTTATTTCAGAAAGTAGCAATTAGAAAATAGTCTATAACAATGAAATCCAAATATAAATAAGTGAATATATGGCTACATGTATAGGATAATGCACACTGGGTATAAAATAAACTGGGTATAAGTTATCAGCATTGAAAATTGCAACTTTTTAATATATTTGAATGTGAAGGGCCAAACCCTGCTCACCTATCAGGGAAGATTTTCATTTACATGTGCAAAGTGAGCAGAAACTTAAATAAAATGTTGTGTAACTGAGCATTGGTGTATATCTCATTCTACTCATGAAAATAACAATAAAAAAGAAATGTTGAAATGATAATAATGAAAGTAACTAAATTAAGTTGCTGATATCATGCTCAGAAATCAGTTAACCAAGTTAGTACTTGGTCAAAAATGACTAATACAAAAATATATTCACTGCTCATGTCCAATAGTGCTCAAAAGTGTTATTAAGTGAGTAGATAAATTAAGCATTACTCCCCCTCCTATTTTCAAGAACCTCATCAAGAAAAAATATGAAGATTGAGGGACTAAAATATTTCCTAACTTTTATGAAAAAAGGCTGATAGGGTATATCTGTGCTGTGGTAAGAGACCTGTGGTAAATCTGAGGATGGTTTAGATCAGCTGATTTGGGCCCCAGCTGCATGGCTATGGCTAGAGTTTGCTCTCTGAGACACTCCCCCTTCATGAATCAGTTGACTTGAGGTCAGAGACTCAGGATGGTGGGGTTTTTAATCACAGTGTAGACTGGGGTGGACAATAATTTTTGATGGAAGCTACTCTAAGAAGTTGGTAAGTGGTTAAAGGTCTCATTTTTCCATAATATTAATGGGTTCTGGGATGGAGTTTGGGTACAGAAGGGAGCTTGAGGTAAAGGATAGGGTGCAGGGGTTTAGGTTGTGACCTTGGGCGGGGTATTGGGGTGCAAGGTGAGGGAGGATATATGAGTGCAGGAGAGGGGGCAGAAAGTCTTGGTTATGTGGGGCGGGAGGGGGCAGAAGGAGGGCAGAAGATTTGGGTGATGGAGGAACTAATAATGCCAAAGGTAGGCTCTGGCCAAGAGATGCTTACTTGGGTGATCCACCAGCCAGCAGCCCACCAGGTTCCTTAGCCAGAATCCCTGCCAGAGCAGGCCACTCAGAGCATCCAGCTGAAGTCCAGGTGCATCTGTGAACAGCTGTGATCCCTAAGGGAGGGGAGAAGGATGTTTTGCATGCTGCCTGTTCTTCATACAGGCATCTCCCATTGACCAGAAAGTAGACAATGGGGGCTGCAAAATTGTGCTTGGGGCAGGGACAGCATGTGAAGCCTCTCCCCTCCCTTCCCCCAAGCTTGCATCTGTTCATAGGCAAACAGGGCCCCATAGCTAGCTTTTCTGAATGGCATGCAGGGGCAGAGCAGGCAGAGAGCTGCACCCATAGACCAGATCCAGTTGCCCAGTGGGCCAGATCCGATTCATGGGCCATATTTTGCCTGATCCTGATGTAGACATACCACATCAGTTCTAAGCTTCTATATACATAATTCAAAAACTGATATAGAATTTAGTAGAGAATATCCCTTTTTATGCATTTTTTTTAAACTATAGACTTCAGTTGCTGGGAGCCCAAGCCACACTAAAGAATGAGAAGATGTATACTATGCAGTGATATAGGGCCAATGCATTATGTTTTAAATGAAATACCTGCAGAGTGTTGTGGAAATGCCCTTTACAGAATCTGTGCAGTCAATGTTGTCAGCACTTCCCTTCAAATAACTCCAGTGGTTGCAGAAGAAGTTTGTTAGGCCATAGATTATTTGATAAATGTTATGAAAAGCAGCCAGGATGAAGAACCAGCCCTGAGATTCTCCTGCAGAGAAATTATTGCTGATACTTGCTCGGAAAAGAACTCATCATCTCACCCTATCTGTTTGCAACGAGTATCCACCTAGCACACCTGCATGAAAGAGGATATAATATGCACACCCCTCTTGTCCACAGTACTTGTAAGTACTGCTGCTGTCAAGCAAGACAATAACCATGAGGGGTAGGAAGGAAAACAGAAGGGCTGGGATATTTGCTCCCAAACTGAAATCTGATAGAAAAAAATCTGTTCTTTTAAACAGTTTTGTTAACTCTAATATTAAACATATTCAATTTAAAATTCCCACATGACATCTTGACTTCCTGGCTACAGAAGAAGTGCTAAAACACTGGGGGAAAGCCTGGCTTTCTGGTTTATGTAGGAGGAGGTAATGTAATCTCACCAAAAACCATATTCTCAGGAGAGATCCATATCAGTTTTGTCAGCTCATGAGGTTCTGATATTTTTAACAGTTGAGGAAACAACAGAGTTTTGAGGTGTTTTATCTGAAACAAGCACAAAATATTGAGCTCTACTCATTACCAGATCTGACTCAGTTTATAACATACCATTCCGTTCTAGTAACCAAGCAGTACAACTGGGAATGTTCATTTTTACTTTTTCACAAATATGTCCAAAATATCCATAGAAATCTATTTATTGCCAATATTTCCCACTGGAAAATGGAGCAGTAAAGGAACTGCTGTGCAGTCAGCACCTACTCAATCCACTGTTGCTGCTTGTCATGAATATGCAAGTCATGTGTTGTCACAATGAGGCTGGGCCTATTGTGAAAATATAATTGATAATTTTTCCACTGGCTCTATTTGCACAAAAAATTACATGATATGAAACAATTTTAGTTTCATTTTAAATGTTCCACTTTTTAAAAAAATGCATTTTTTAATTTCAGTTTTATTTGATTCTAAACAAAAAAAAATACTGATTTTCCCCCACCCCATTACTGTCTTCCTTCCTTCTCTCTTTAATCTGAACATGACATGGGTTTTACTTCTCTTTCAACAGGCAAGCTTGTGTATAAGAAGAAGTTGGTTAGCTAGCTAATTAAAATCTATTTTAAGATCAAGACTGGGTTTTGCATCTGGGGGTGAGTGGGTGGAGGAGGTAGATTGCAATATCCATCTTCCTCTTCCAAACATACATTCTTTACAGTCATGAATTCCATGGCTGTTTCACTACTGAATGGCATATAATCAGTGTTACTTATATGGTCTTGACTTAGTATGTGGGTCAGATCAAGTACATTATATCCCCCAGGCAGGTAAAATTTAACAGCTCCATAAATGTGTCATGATGACAAAAATCTCATAAAGTTGATATAAATTTAATATGAACGACCACTAGTCTAGATTTTCCCTCAGGTATTGGTAAAATTACTTTTTTAATATTATTAACTGCTTCTTCGGTAACCTTACAGAAGTGGCAGACTTGAATTGAAGTACAGTATGTTTCAAATTACATTAGAAAGCATTTTAAATAAATTGAAATCCACAATCAGACTGCTTATTGGATAAATCCTCGTCAGCCCTGTTTATTCTGTTCATAAATAGAGGTGCAAAAATTATTTAGTGTTAGACGATCCCTGTGAGCATTTCTTTTAACTAGAATTTCCACTATAAAAGGAAGAATGCTCAATAATGGGAAACGGATACAGCTTGTTAATAACCCTGTTATATATTATTTTCACTACTTTTAAACATTTAATATTAAACCAAAATTAAACTTATAACTTCTAAACCATGCAGTCAGGGGTTTTCAATCAGGAAGACAGCATATAAGTTCAAGAGAGATAACAGCAAATGTCGACTGCCTTACTTTATGCCATAACAAAGCTGAATCATTTTTGCGTTCTCTAGCTTTGAAATTCATCAAACAAAAAGTCAAAGGATAATGTCAAGTCCCGGTGGTATTTTAAAAGTCAACTAATTGTGTTAATGTTTAAAATTAATGTTTCTCTTCAAACTTTGTGGTTTCTTGAGTGCATGGAAAAGGATTAATTGACATATATACAAAATTACATTCATATGTTTCCATAGAAGGTTTTTGCAAGGCTTTTATGAATTACTGGTAAAAGGGAAATTAGATTGAAATTACCATACAATAATGAGGTTGTGCAAGCAACAGACCAATTAAATTGTAATTAATTAAATTGTAACCCTATACACAGCTAATTTCTTCTATGCACATTAATGCCTAAACAGGTGATAATGTGACAAAATATTACCTACAATGTCTTCTTTTCTATTTTATTTCTAATTCTAGGATATGCTGCTAAAGCTTTTACCTTATGGCATGTCCCATTTCCCTAATGTATAAAGAACTGGATTTTTCTGCTGCTTTTATTCTCTGAACATTAATTTTCCCAGATCAAGATAATCAAATAGCATTAGTGTTGGTTAGTACAGTTTTCTTAGTTGTCAGAATATGACCACATGGAACTTAAACCCAATGAAAAGGAAACTATATTAATGTGTGTGTTGTAGACTAAGTCACACATTCACCTTTTTCTATTCTGTATTTCAGTAAGAAAATACTAGTATTAATATACAAAAAGTGTGCTTTTAATTGTTCATAAGCAAAGTGACTTTGTATCCTATTCTCAAAGAAAATCTACACCCACTGTTTGTATTCCATAACACCCTAGGTTTGGTTTAATTAGTAATTTTGGTAACTTTAACTTCATACTTCCTCCTTCCAAAGAACAACTCTTCTCTTCCAGGAGGGAGAAGAGCTGTAGAGAAGGAGGGCTTAATGCCTACCACAGAGATTCCAACATCTGCTAACAAGATAGGTCAACAAAAGAACCCTGCCATTCAGTTACATCTGTTATTCATCAAAAGGAGATTGAAATGTGTACAGTTTAACTGTTTACATTTTATCACTGCTGCAGAATTTTACTTTCCAGTTTCTGTACTGTACTGAAAAGTACATAAAGAAATAATACATTAGTCCAGGTACATTAAAGAGTAAGCATAATTTTGTCTGCTAGGTAAGATTAAAGAAAGCCTCAGGGTACACAGTAAAATTTCCCTCATCTACCCCATGACCACAGGAATTAAGTATTAAAAATTACGACTGTTTCATTCCAGCAATTTATATATATATATATATGGGAAGTTTAAGTAGTTACAAAACTATTTAACTCAATGAGGGTGTGTCTACACTACAGTGTTATTTCGAAATAGCTTATTTCGAAATAATGCGTCTATACACAAAATGCATTTCAAAATAGCATTTTGCTATTTCAAAATAGCGTGTCCACACTGAGTGGACTCTGAATTGCATTTAAGGCTGGCCAGAACCAGTTTTGGAAGGGCACCAGGTCAGGACTTACTGTGTGGGGCTGCTGCCTGAGGCTATCTGAGGTCTGTGCTTAAAGGGACACCCCCCACCCCCGGACAGCCAGTTCTCAGGTTTCCCTGCTTGCTTGTCTACCTCGATAAGGGACAGAAAAGCATGTTGTCTCTGCGTGATCTGGTTGCCCTTACTTGGGACACCACAGCACTCTGCAACATGGAGTCAGAGCTGTCCCTGGGCACTCTGGTGCTTCTCTTGGACGCATTGCTGTGAGCCTCGCTGCACTTTCTGCAGGCTGCCATCCAGGAGGTCAATTGGGGGACTGTCAGTATCCAGGAGGCCCTGTGGGAGAGTTTCCACCCTGAGGAGCACTAAGAGCCTCCCTGGTCTGCCCCACCTATCAGAAAGAGGCAGCAAGGGAGGAGGAAAGAAGAGGGGATGCTGGGAGGAACCGGCTTAAAAGCTGGTTCCTTCCAGCCCTAGCTTTGTGGGAGGGGGCAGGAGTTCAGTGGTGGTATTCCACATGGGGATCTTGTACATTTCAAAGTTGGAATGCCGTGCAACACTTCCACTTTTGAAATGTAGCAACAACTGGGTGGGCTCTTGCTACGTTTCAAAGAGGAAGCACCCTTATCAACAAATCAAATAGTCGATGGAAATTCCATGAACTGTTCAATTAGTTGATCAATCTAATTTTAAACATCTCTAATGCTTAAACAGGAAACTCATCACATTCCACATTCAAGCTTTGGCTCCTGGGAGCTGAGCTCTGGAGCACGCCTTTTTTACCCCCTATGGGTGCTTCTCTGGAGCACTTGTGCAGTTGTCATCTGTGATTAAAGGCCTAATTCTGCAGTTCCTTCAAAGTCCTTCCAAAGGCAAAAATGACTATGGGCAATCAGTAAGATTTTTGTTTTTGTAAGGATTGAAGGTCCAATAATGTTTGAGGAAAGTTACAGAATTACAGTAAAAACAAAACCAGCATGTATTTCTGCTGCAACAGAAACCTAATCTAGCACCCAGAGAATTCACTGGGACCTTCTATTGTCTTCAACAGATAGTCATTCTGTGTGGCCATACATTGGTTCTAAAGCTCAGTAGGGATCTGGTCCATGATATTGACATCTGTAATAATTTTGCCTGGGTAAAAATTCAGAACTGTGCCATGCTACTAATTGTTAAGCAGAACTTTCCATTGAAATCATCAGTGCAATTTAAAAAAGAAAAAAACAACAAAATAAACAAAAGCATAACATAACACCGAATGAGATATTCAAGTTTGACTCCTTAATAAAAAGAAAATATTCACATCTTATTACCCAGATTAAAACACAATAAAATTGTTCTATTACTTCTTTATGCAATTAATTATATCCAACACATTGAGCATCTACACCATCCACAATTATAGGCACAATCTAGACTCACTTCCACCAGTATTCAGAACTGTGTTCCATCTGCAATCAGCAGCAAGTTCTTTCAGATTTTGTGGGATGAGGGGGCACTTACGTAGGAGTGCCTCCCGTTTCTGAATTCCTTTCCATAATGTTCAGTACCTAACAAATTTGCAGGGTATTCCCTCTGTGATAAGAAGATAATCTTGAAGTGGCTGTCAGATAAAATTTTCCAAAACACATTTCACTGGGGTTTTATAAAAGTACTTAATACATGTCTAAATAGATGACAAAAAAGGGGCTATTACAAGTGGAGTGCCAGACAGTTGAGGGATTTGGATGTCTCCAATGCAGGGGAATTCAGCATCAGAACAGCAATATGAATACCTGCTGCTATGGGAAAACTAGATCAAGATATTTGTGTGGGTAGGGGCCAACCTACCATAAAGAAAGAATTAAAAAGAAGAAAGTCAGAAGTACTGAATTACTGTAGAAATCTTCAAAAAAAGTCAACATACTTTCACATTTTGATGCCTGTAATTCATTGGAAGCCACTTTGCAATTGTTTGAAAGACAAAAGGATAGTTGTGCAATGTGCTATACTGAAATATGCATTGTACTTATTTCCATTTTGAGATGTTCAATTTTATTAATTTTTTGATGTAACTCCTCTATTAGTAAAATCGGTGTTCTACTGTAAATAGGTCCACCCTCACTGCATCCTATAACTGTATCCGGTAATATCTTTGCTCTTAATTCCTGTCCAAATGTTCAATTTTATTAATATTTTTATTTAACTCCTCTATTAGTAAAATTGGTGTTCTGCCTAAGTAGGTCCACTCTCACTGCATCCTATAATTGTATCTGGTAATCTCTGTGCTCTGAATTCCTGACCAAATAAAATATGTATATTTTAACCAGAACAAGGCAAGTAATGCAATATGATTTTTGCTATTTTTAAATACATTTGTTTCAGCTCTGTTTTCTTATGACTATTATAGCAAGTTATGTCTGGCAGAAATGTTTTTAGAAAGCAATGCATATTTCAGGCAATCATGAAAAATATTCATTGAAAGAAAATAATGAATTGGTAATCACAAGAATCTGCATGGGAAAAGTGATTCTGAGAGAAAGTTTCATTCAATAAAGAAACATACCATACTTATTTTTCTATTAGTATGGTGAAGCAAGCTGACTGCATCCATATAAATGAGGATTCTGTAACGCCTCCCACTGGCTCCCTTCTGTGTATGTCTAGCATGTGGATACTCTCTGCAACATAAGCTGGGTTCAGTGGAAGTGTCCCACTGGCCCCCCGCAGTCCCAGAGCAGAGCTTAACTCATTCTGTAGTGTAGTTCCTGGTACAAAAAGTGCAACTGAAGTCAGTGCTATTGCAAGAAATTCACAGTGTGGAAGGGGAGAATTGGATCCCTTTAACGACCAAAAGTGGAAGTGAGGCTTCAATAAAAACTGAGCACATTTCAGGGGCTGATTTTCCTTTCCTATAAAACGTAGCTCTGGTGACTTCAGCAGAGCTACTGCTGATTTATACTGTGGTGAGTTCAATAACTACCAGAGCCACAATACTTATTTTCTACCTATTTCACATATATCATGTGTGAAAGGAAAACATCACATTTTGTTTCAAATCCAAAGGTTCAGAAAGAAAAATGCTCTAATGGGTAGTTATAATTTTACATTATAGTGTGAAGCAGCAGGGTCAACACAATATTTATGGATTACTGAACTATTATTTTATGTCATAAAATCATAACTCATCACTGCCAGAGTTAGAAAAGTAGGTTTTTGTTCTAGTTCAGAATGTGTTTTCCATATTTGTCTTAATACATTATCATAATTTGATTGTTTTTCAAGAAACACATGGTCCATTTAGCAATCTGTCTGAAAATATAGGGTCTACAGTATACAGCTCATAATATAAAAGGGAATGAAGACACATTTCTCCTCATTGAGCAGCAACCAGACACATTGATAGCTCCCCCATTGCTTTTCCCATTACCAAATACTGAGATAATTGCTATGATGGTATTTTGCAGGTAATTTATGATTTTTCACAAGAACAAAACATTGCTAAATAGCACTTATATGGAAATATCTGTGTGTGAGCTTGTTATATTCAGCCTTTGAAGTATTAGAATACTAGAACTGGAAGAGATCTTGAGAGGTCATCAAGTCCAGTCCTCTGCCCTCACGGCAGGATCAAACACTGTCTACATCATCCATGATAGATGTCTATCCAACCTGTTCTTAAATATCTCCAGTGGTGGAGATTCCACAATCTCTTTAGGCTATTTATTCCAGTTTTTAAACATCCGTACCATTAAGAAGGTTTTCCTAATGTCCAACCTAAACCTTCCTTGTTGCAATTTAATATCATTACTTCTTCTCCTATCTTCAGAGGCCAAGGAGAACAATTTTTCTCCCTCCTCCTTGTAACACCCTTTTAGATACTTGAAAACCCTATCATGTCCCCTCTCAGTCTTTTAATCTAAATAATTCCAATTCTTTCAGTATTCCCTCATAGGTCATATTTTCTATACCTTTAATCATCGTCGTTGCTCTTCTCTGGACCTTCTCCAGTTTCTCCACATCTTTCTTGAAATGTGGTGCCCAGAACTGGACACAATACTCCAAATGCAGCCTAACCAGTGCAGAGTAGAGTCAAAGAATGAATTCTCATGTCTTGCTCACAACACTCCTGTTAATGCATCCCAGAATCACATTTGCTTTTTTTCAAGTGTTACGCTGTTGACTCATATTTAGCTTGTGGTCCACTCTGACCCCTAAATCCCTTTCAGCAGTACTCCTCCCTAGACAATTACTTCCCATTCTGTCTATGTGAAACTGATGGTTCCTTCCTAAGTGGATACTTTGCATCAGCCTTATTAAACTTCATCCTGTTTACCTCAGATCACTTCACTATCTTGCAAGATCATTTTGAATTTTGAGCCTATCCTCCAAAGCAGTTGCAACCCCTCCCAGCTTGGTACCATCTGAAAACTTAATTATATTCTCTATGCTGAATCATTGACGAAAATATTGAACAGAACCAGTCCCAAAACAGACCCCCTGATACCCCACTTGTTATGCCCCTTCAGCATGATTGTGAACTGTTAATAACTACTCTGAGAATGGTTATCCAGCCAGTTATGCACTCACCTTATAGTAACCCCATCTAAGTTGTATTTCCCTAGTGTATTAACAAGAAGGTAATGCAAGACCATGTCAAATGCCTTAGGGTATGTCTACATTTTCAGTGGGAAATATGTCAATGGAGGGATGATAGGAGTTACTATAGAGAATTTCTGGGTATCTGGCTGGTGAGTCTTGCCCACATGCTCAGGGTTTAACTGATCGCCATATTTGGGGTCGGGAAGGAATTTTCCTCCAGGGTAGATTGGCAGAGACCCTGGAGGTTTTTCGCCTTCCTCTGTAGCATGGGGCGCAGATCACAGCTGGAGGACTCTCTGCATCTTGGGACCTTCAAAGTCTTTGAAGGCTTCAATATCGGAGCTATAGGTGAGAGGATTATTCTAAGAGGGGTGGGTGAGATTCTGTGGCCTGCACTGTGCAGGGGGTCAGACTAGATGATCATAATGGTCCCTTCTGACCTTAAAGTTTATGAATCTATGAATCTATGAATACACTACCCCGCTAGTTCGAACTAGCGGGGGTAATGTAGTCATCCGCACTTGCAAATGAAGCCCGGGATTTGAATTTCCCAGGCTTCATTTGCATGAAGCCGGCTGGCGCCATTTTTAAATGCCGGCTAGTTCGGACTCCGTGCCGCGCGGCTACACGTGGCACGGACTAGCTAGTTCGGATTAGAAGCCTAATCTGAACTAGCTAGTTCGTGCCGCGCAGCTACACGTCCGAACTAGCCGGCATTTAAAAATGGTGCTGGCCGGCTACATGCAAATGAAGCCCGGGAAATTCAAATCCCGGGCTTCATTTGCAAGTGCGGATGACTACATTACCCCCGCTAGTTCGAACTAGCGGGGTAGTGTAGACATACCCTCCCTAACTGCATCTAGTGGGGACTATAATATCACAAGTCAGAATCTTAGTTTTTCCTCTAGGATGAGAAGAGTGTCTTCTTACTCAATTTAAAAAAATTTAAAAGCTAATTTGTTTTGACTGCATAATCTATCTGCCAACATTAATACACAAGTGCTGAGTAGTTACCTCAAAACTTTTCATTGACTATTGTGGCAAAGCTCCTTCTTTCCCTGGCCAGTACGTGGGCTGCCAGCCTTCCCCCTTTGTCAGGGATTGGGAGTAGTAGCTTGTTTCTGGGATAGGGAGCCTGTTATCTGCTTAAATGAAGCACACAAGATCTTTTATAGGGGAAAAGGCAATACACCACATTTATTGAGAATACAACAGTTGCATATGCTTTTCAATCACTCATACACACAAACAACATACACACAAAGTCTCACCAGATGATGTCATAGTTACCAGTCCAGAATCTGTATCGATCTAGTGGCCATCTAGATTGAACACAGGGGGGAGCAGGGCCTTTGTCGGTCAATCAATCCGATGCTCCTCTGGATTTGTTGGCAAGATGAACCCAAAGTTCTATAGCAAAGCACCCTGCTTTTATAATCCTTTTCTCTGTAGAAATGAATAGATTCCACTTTGTCAGCCTGTGACCAGGATGTTATCTTTTCTTCAGTGTTCCCAAAATATCTCGAAAGGCTCATCCTGACCTGGATTTAATCAGTTGTTTTTAGGGGTGCCCTCCCTTCACATTTAGAGCCATCAATTCTGTGAATCTGATCAATCCTTGACCATGGGTACGCAATGATGGTTCCTCTGACACCGATATGTCTTTGCAGTCTGTCTTTTACAGTTTGTCTTCACCCCACATTCTCCCCCTTCTCTCTTGACCATCTGGTTCTAACGATGACCTTCACGCCATATCTCATTCATACAAACAGTCTCTCACACAGCATTATTCAAAAGTAAACAATACTGTTTTATATTAAGCAAAATCAAAATCAAAACAATTCACATTGAGGGCCCAGGCCTTTGATATTTCTAATCTCATTAACATAGAAACAATATGAGATCCTGTTTCTTTACTTACTAACACTTTAGAACAAGGAAATATAGGAGATATATACTTTACTGAAGGATTTGACTTACTACAATCTTAAATATGTTTATATATTACCTTATATTATTACATTACTAAACCTAAAATACCAATATAAAAAAGAATAAAACTTTCAATTCCAACAAGCCCAGCCATGCCTCCTGGGACTCCCTCCCCTGCTGTTTCTACCTCTATAAATACTGGTACTCTTGCTCTCTACCTCTCCTTCCATCCTTACACTCACCTTCTAATTGTGGAGGCTTTTAAAGGCATCCAGCAGGCTTGAAGTGGAGTCAGCTGGCCACAGTGTGACAGATTTCTGTTACCAATCTGCGTGAGGCATCAGGTGATCAGGCTGAAGCCACAGGATCGTTAAGGGAGGAGATGACGGAACACACCAAGTGTCTAAATTTTAAAGCTTTATTGCTAAAATAATAAAATAACAACGGAGAGTGATGGGTGTTTCCCACATCACTCAGAGGAAGGAAGAAAGTGTTAGTGCCCCAAGCCCTAACCCACTTTCATATTCATGCACTCACTACCCGAGGCTGGCCAGGCCTGAGTGTAACGTAAGAAGAAGAGGGGGAAGGATGGACAAGAGTTTGGTCCTGTGCGCACAGGTCGTCTGTCCAGGGTCAGCTGTGATCTCTCCGAATTGCTTTAGCTCTCAGGAGGGTTTTAAGTCCTGGGCTCTTCTGGGGGTGTTCCATTCCGCGATGTCTATTCCTGGTACTCTTTGTGCCAGTCCAAACCAGTATTCTGTGGTCTCCTTGACTTTCCCAAAACACACCAGCTAGACTCTGTTGTTCTCTTTGTTTTTCTCCATGCTGGCCTTCACTTGCCTCGCGTGTTATGGTCTGGCTCTGCAGGTCTGTTCAGTTGAATCTGTCTTTTTCACAGCTGGTTGGTGGATTCCAGGCCCCGCTCTTTCTTGGCCTTTAGCCGAGAGTCAGATGTGTGCTGTGGCCTTGAGCTGGCTGGAGTCAGTCTCTTATCTTCGGGCTTAGTAGGAGCATGGAGTTAACCTGTGCTCTGCTCTCTTCATCTCCCCCAGCCCTTTGCCTCTCGCGACCTGCAAAGGAATCCTTCATTCATTCCACACTCACACCTTTGACCTTTCTGTTAATGATCTTCCCTTTCCGGGGGGAGGTATCATTGGTCCCTTTTCCCCGTAATCACAGTCCAGACAGGGTAACATTCACCAAGAGGCTTGAATGTTGACCAATGCATGTCTTATCCCATCAGCAGCAGTGGGGAGAATTCATCCCCTTCGACCCCGTGCCCACCAGCCGGACACCCATCCGCCTCCCCCTGGGAGCCGCCAGCATCTTTTGAAGCCGGCATCCTCCCCTGAATGCCAGCACAGGCACCATCCGCCCCCCCACCGACTGTGCTGACTCCAGCCCCCCCGCGCAGGCACTGTCTGCTACCTGCCAGCTGAGTCGCCTCATGCCACCATGCTGGTGCTCACAGCAGCTGCCAAATAGCCCCGACATGCCCGCTCCACCGGCGTGAAGCTGGGTCGGGCCACCGTTGGAGTGCAGGGTGAGGCATTCCTTGGGATTATCCTCTGCACCCAGTCACACTTTCCCAAAATGTTCTGCAATGCTTGCAACAGTGTTAGCAATATACAATGCTGACCTGTCTCCCCAGGGGGACCTCTTGAGGGAGGGGGCCATTGGGATGTGACAGTCTACCCTTGACTCCGAATCAACATTTTGTTGGGAGGGGTCACCACTTAGGTTTCCACCCTCTCTCCGATACGGTGGCCAGGGTTACTATTGGTCTTCTACATAAGCAGCAATACAGCATCCACAAAATTATCAGAACAGCAACAATTGCATACACTAGCCAATAATGACTTTTGGCTTCATTAGTAACATAGCATAACAGTGTTATAGATGCCCCACTCTAATGGTGGTAGTGAAGGCAGCGTTCTCCAGATTAAATGTGTGTTGTAACACAGTGAAGAAGGAGGCATCTGTCTGGAATACAGAAAGTTGCTCTCGGATATGCGCCAACAGGAGAAACACATTGGGCGTTATCCATGAAAAATTAAACACAACATAGTTAGAAACATTAACAGTCTGTTGCAAAACAGTGGGCCAATGCACTGACAAGTTTTGTGTTTGTGATCTTAACAGTAAGTCGAGGGGTACCCTGGGATCGGTGGCCCTCCAAACACACGCTGAGGTATTGGTAAACAGATGCATTGCAGTGGGGGGCATATCCCGGTGCCTCCCCTTCCCAAAAGATGTGTTGACCCAGCTCATAAAAATGGCCTGGCACTGCCTTCTCTTTACACATCATTTGAGGGGGCTCCACAGACCAGAGCTGCCAGGTGTTAACTTCTGCAATCTATATGTGCTGATAGTCCAGGGACACCATCAGCACATACCACTTTGCCATGACTTTTGTGGGAGCCACCATCTCCCACTTGCCACGATGGACCACCCAGTCCCAAAGGCAGCCTTCCCAAAGGCCTGGTTGGATTTTTACAGCAGGGGACCACACTTTTTTCATATGACCGAAGGCTGTGAAGGAACAGGCTCTTTCCTGTGCAATTCCAATTAGTGAGCCTCCAGAAAAGACCATTGTTCCCAGGGAATCCCTGCGTGGGAATGGATTTCCCTGGGCCAGACTCCATGGAGCACATTCTCCTGGATGCTATGGACTTGTTGGGTCAAATATTGGTGGAATCGTAAGCGTTGGCAGTATGAATGGAGGTCCTCCTCCTCCAAAGGTAGGGGCCACTGTTCCCAGGTAGACACAAACTCTTTAGGAGGGGGGTTCAGGTAATGAAGGGACATAATATTGTTTTCCATAATGTTGTCTGGTGTGGCCCGGAGTCTTTCTGGATTAATCCCATCTAGGATCCAATTTGGGAGGAATACGCAGGGCCAGGGGAAAATACCCAGGTAATATGTGACACCACATTCCCAGGATGCTAAGCCACAATTGCCTCCCTGCCAGTGGATAACTGATTGTTTCTTACATCAGGGCCAATTCTGAACAGTAGTAAAATTAACAAAGGATGCTGAAAGCGTCAGAAACCTGAGGATTCTGATAGGAATGTACCACCATACATACATTGTATCACCCTGACGAATTCTGTAGGCTTGAAGCAGCAAGAGCGGTCCCACCACTCCTGTTCGGGGTGTCCCTGGGCTCTCGCTATTACCGCCTTGCCCTGTAGAATTCAGGGGAATCCAGAGGGTGGGTGAAATTCCCATCCAATGCCCCTTCTGCATATTGGTTCCTGTACATATAGTTAAAATGCTTATTAATCCTTTTCTGCCTAATGCAGTATTTCCCCTTTCCAAACACAATTATTAACAATGCTAGCAATAAGACAGATGTCACAAAACATAAAACACAATTTTTGTCGTGACAATAAATCTATGTTATTTTAGTTGCTCTTCAGCTGCTTTTCAGCTGGTACCAGCTTTTCTGATGTTCTGAAAGACAAAAGAAAACATTTTCTACCCCCATGGGGGTGGCACATCATATTTTTAAATGCTCCTCTCTGTTACAAGTATTCTTGCTGATTTTCTTATCAGCTTGCTGTTACTCAATAATTCCTTATGCTTTTGTTTTGTAAACCAGCCAAGCCTCAGTAATGGCCACTCTCTGTGGGTTCCAGGTAAATCATTCCACTGCTCATTTATTAAATTAATTGGGTAGCATGCCTCAGTTTCCCTCTTATATAGCACACCAGGTCTTTAATAGTTTGTCTGTGGCAAAGCTTCAAACTATTCACGGGTGATAACGGAGAAGCTTTACTGTTATAGTGATTTTCCTTTACTTAGCATTAAGTATTTGCCAATTACCATTTCAGCAAACCCAAAAGGTTTTCTTTTCCTGAAAGAGACTCATATATATATATATATATATATATATATAATATTGCAGGGTTACTTATTAACACTAAATTTATTCCCATATTAAACAGTAACATTGATATCAAATCTCTTACAAGTAGGTGCCAGATTCCTGCCAGCTGCTTCTAATTGTCCTGCAGCTCTCTGCTTCTAATTAGCAGGCCTTTTACCTTTTTGGGATGCCCTTTCTCCACTCTGTAGCAGCTCTCTGGTCTGACCTTGTCACACTGCTAACATAATGAAAAGGAGAATTTCCTTCAGCTATGGTCACCTACTGAAAATCTACTGAAATTAAATATTAGTGTAAAACTGCTGTAAACTGACAATTAAAACAAAAGTATTTACCACACTAGAAGAAAACTGAAATTTAAATACATATTAGGAAATATTTGTAGAAAAAGCTATTTTTTGAATTCACGAGAATTCAAACTATGACAATACCTCCAAAGCCATGTCTACTCTGGGGGAATGCATAAAAAATTCTCAGTGGTAGAACTTGTGAGAATTCTAATGTAGGCAAGGCTAGTGTTTTCCATTTGTTAGCTACTATACATTAGTATTGGTAATTAAGTAATGATTACATAACCCCAGAGAGGCCCTCATTCTTATTATGTATCTCTTTAACTTTCTATATAGCATATAAGTTTTACACAATTGAGCCCCTTTTCCAACAAACAAACAAACAAACAAAACAAAACAAATAAGCAAAAGACTCCACATATGAATATTGCTGGGCCAATGTTTAATTGACTGAATTCAAACTCACTGCTTAACACTTCTCAGAAAATTCTAGCTATAATGAGAGATTATGTGCAGACAATTGAGATGCATGAAAAACATCTTTCAAAGTCAAAGAGACAGATTCTATGTTTTCAGTTTAAGTGAAAGTTCAGACTTTTAACTGTAGCATTTCCCCATCTCTTGTGTCTGGGTGGATGGCCAGGCATAATCTTTCTATAGAGCAGCGTTTCCCAAACTATGGGCCGCGGCCTGGTACCAGGCTGCAGGGAAAAAATACCAGGCCTCAGCGTGGCTGCCAGGAGGGGTGCAGAGCGGGGTGGGCTGGGAGGAGGTGAGGGGAGAACCGGCCCCCGGGAAGCAGGGTTGGGGACAGTGGGGCTGTCCCACAGAGATCCGTGTGGGCGGGCGGCAAAAGCAGGGCTGTGGGCAGCGGTGCTGTCCCATGGAGATCTGGTTGGGTGGGTGGTGAAAGCAGGGTTGGGGACAGCGGGGCTGTCCGGCAGACATCGGGGAGGGCAGGCGGCGAAACCAGGGATGGACAGGAGCTGGGCGGGGGAGGGGCTGGCTGGGGGAGAGCAGGAGGAGGAGGACAGGAGAACCAGTTGCCAGAAGCAGGGCTGGACAGGGACAGCAGGGCTGGTCGGGGGAGTCATCGGGGAATCATGGCTGACCTGGGGAGATTGGTGGGAGGTGGGGGGAACTGGACAGGGGAAGCAGGGCTGGACTGGGGAGATTGGGAGGAGAAGGTGGGGGGAGCGGGACTGACCTGGGCACATGCAGACCCTGCAAACCCTGGCAGAGGAGCGAGTCTGGTCCGGGATTCCCCAACCCCCCCCCCCCCCCCCCCCACACACACACACGCATACTCTCCCTGGAGTAGTTGCAAACTGCCTGGCAGGTACACACACTCAGGCAGCGTGAGCATATCTACCAGCCATGCAGTTTGCAGCTAAGGACTTATAAACCTAATTATAAGAAAACTTACCCAATTAGAAAATACCAGGCATTTTATATGTCTGGTAATTTCTCAATTTCTTTCCCGGACAAAACTTTCAAATACCGGACTGTCTGGTACAAAACTGGACACCTGGTAACCCTACCCTTCCTTGCACTCTCCCTCCTATCCAGATACCCTACCCCCCAATCTGCTCCTGCTGCCACCTCCTGGAGTGCTCATGTGGCACCAGGTCTCCCAAGCCCTGGCCCAGGCTGGGTGGAGGATGCAGCCAAGTGAAACACTGAAAATGTATTTATTTTTCATTCTTTTTTTACATGCGTTTATATTTTTGGGCTGCAAAAAACAGTACTAAAAGAAAACGGGTTCCAACTAAAGTAAAAAGTTTGGGAAACCGTGATCTAGCCAGCTTTCTATCCATCTTGCAGTCCATTTATCCAATCCGTATTCCTTTAACTTTTTGGCAAGAATATGGTGGGTGACTGTAGCAAAAGCTTTGCTAACGTTGGCACTGGGGGCTTTAGGAGGACCAGAAACAACTTATTTGACTATTCATAATTTCCTTAATGAATATGCAAATATCCAAAAGCTCGTGAATGGATTTACTGGTCCCTGGGTCAAAAAGTTTGGGAACCCCTGCTATAAAGGCACTGTGCTAAACTGCCGTCACCAGTAGTGCTGGAGAGTGCAGACCTGGCCTGACATGAAGGAGAGAAAACTTGTTCAAAGAACAGTAGAGTTGATGCTTTTTAACGTTACCTATCTTTTACCTTTAAGATCCAAGAGAAATTCCAACCGAATCTGCCACACGGGACTCCAGCTGCTGCCACAGTAGCTCTGTCAAAAAGCATCTCTTGATTGAAAGATGTTTTTGTATGCCACATGCAGGTTCTAGGGTAGGGTTGCTTGGCCCTAGAACTTGCATTGGGGCATATCAAAGGCATTTTTCAATCAAGAGATGCTGCTGCAGCTTTCCCTGTGGAAGGCAGGTTGGCTAGGGGGTTGGAGATGAAGAAGGGGGGCCCAGGGCTCCCTTGGTGGGGCAGGGCACTTGGGGCTTCTTTGGGCAGGTGGGAGCTTATGGACCTGTCTGAGAAAGACGGCAGGGAAATTGAATTGCTGTCAGTGGGCCTGGCACGAGAAATGAGTCATGTATTTCTGAGCAGAAATCTGACCTGTTTTCAAGTAAAATGGGAAATTGTAATAACCATTTATATTCTTATCAAATTATATAAAAAAATTATAAAATTGGCCACAGATAGGTTTCAGAAGGAGACCAGGGCAATATATCTGTTGGACTATGCATCACCTGATCAGTAGATTTAACAAGTGAATAAGAAAAGGAGGAACTCGGAGTTTGTAAATCTTGTTTTCCCTTCATTTGGTCCTCATTCGATGGCATTTTGGGATATACTGACAGAGGCTACATCTACATTGGCCCCTTCTCCGGAAGAGCCATGTTAATTTCCAACTTCAGAATAGGGAAATCCACAGGGGATTTAAATATCCCCCGCGGGATTTAAATAAACATGGCTGCCGCTTTTTTTCCAGCTTGGGGAAAAGCCGGAAAAAAGCGTCTAGACTGGCGCGATCCTCCGGAATAAAGCCCTTTTCTGGAGGATCTCTTATTCCTTATTCAAAGTAGGAATAAGAGATCCTCCGGAAAAGGGCTTTATTCCGGAGGATCGCGCCAGTCTAGACGCTTTTTTCCGGCTTTTCCCCAAGCCGGAAAAAAGTGGCGGCCATGTTTATTTAAATCCCGTGGGGGATATTTAAATACTCCGCGAATTTCCCTATTCTGAAGTTGAAAATTAACATGCCTCTTCCGGAGAAGGGGCCAACGTAGACGTAGCCAGACTGTAGCTTTAATATTTATCCTGATGTTGCATGGGACAAGTTATAGTACTTATGTGTTTTTATGATAACAGGTGTCTTAAATGATGCGTGATTACTAAAGTATTGCTGAAGTAATACAAATACTTAGTACTTTTATAGCACTTTTAACTTTGAAAGTTATTTACAAAAGTAAATAAAATACACTGCAGAATAAATATACCATGAAGTATGTGGGTAAGTATTGCTTTCATTTGACAAATGAGGAAACATCCACAGGAAAGTTAGGTGACTTGCCCAATGTCATTCAGTAACCTTGTGTCAAAGTCAGGATTATAACTGGGGAGCTCCTTGCATAGTCCACTATATCATATTTCCTCTTTTGATTTCAAGCTGGGCTTGTCTTTCAAACACATCGCCTGATTGTGCTTCAATAAAAGTCCGTGGCCAAAGCCCCATGGATTTCTCAGTGAATAGACTTGGTTCCTCACAAATGTATAGCTTGTAGTTAAATCAGCCTGTGCTTCCTTCAAAATCTCGCTGAAAATCTCCCCATTGCCAACAGATTCTCCCTAATAGTATCCAGAACACCTTTAGCCATGCAGGGTGAAAGATGATTAATTTACATTTCCCTTAGCTGTTAAAGTAATTTTGCTTCTGGTTTGAATCCCAGGCTATTAGAACATTCTTGGGATTACACAGTTTTACTGTACTTTTTATGTCTTCAGGAATTGATCCAATATGCTTAATTCATTATCTTGCTGACATGAGAACAGATTTCTGTTTGTTTGTTTGTTTTTAATTCTGAAGTAAAAGCTCTATGGGCACAACAATAGCTTTTATCCTAATTCTAAAGCAAGTACTGTATACGTATTCTCCTATAAAGTAATGGCTGATTGGCGCATTTATTGTTCAGTGTTCAGTATATTTGTGTTGTTTATACTGCATTCATCAGAATTACATAATCTCCTATGACAGTCATCCAGGTTGGCTTCTGTCTTTTCTGCATATTTACATATGCTCCTCTTTAAGAGTTGAGCAACTCACGTTTTGCATTTGCTGAAAGCATAATTAGGTTAAATATTAGTATTAAATGAATCTCAAGGGATTCTAGGATATGTTATGTTATGCTAGTCCCTAAAATGGAATGTAAATCCATACTGTTAGCATACCTATCTACAGATAGTCCCCGACTCACGAACGAGTGACGTACCACGCACTTGGTCGTAACTCGATTTGTTCGTAAGTCAGACCCCATTCATTTCAATGTGACCGCACTGGTTGTAAACGCAATTGTACGTTTGTAACTCGGGGACGCACTTAATAGGAGGTTGGTTGTAAGGACAAATAGTCTTAAATCAACATGTTCATAACTCAGGGACTACCTGTAGCTGCATTAAAGAAATACAGCATTTATATTATATTTTTTAAAAACACATCTTTCTTAAACGCAATGTACTGAATGTGAGATAGATTATGTAAAGTAATCTCATTCACACCCATCTAGAATATATGGATGATGAAGTCAGAAGTCAAGTTATTGTTTATTTTTTAATATATACTTATAATTGATTTCCTTACCAACACATTTATTTTCCACTATGAGATCATAGTAAACAACTATTTAAATTAAAAAAGATAATAATGCTTTGATAGTGGAAGCAGCTGTCTATGTTTAGGCCTTGATTCAGCAAGGTGGTTAAACATCTGCCTGTCATTAAGTACATGTAATTCCAGTGAAGTCAATAGGACAAAATTCTATGTTAATACCCCCTGTTGAACTGGAGCTTTCATCTGCAAATCCATGGGGCATTTTCCTTAACACACTTTGGAGTATCCATCATTAACAGATTTTTTTTGAAATTACAGAAGTTGGAATCTTTCAGTATGTTTCTCTAATAGGATTGCTAAGAATTCTGGAAGTTCTTTCTCCTACTATGTAGGTTCTTACAGTCTATGTTTGTTTATAGTTAAAAGTATCATTCCAATGTGCAATGAATAACAGTGAAAATGAAATCCTTGCTCTGAATAGCATTAAGATAACCCTGGCCTCACCTGTAAGAGGTACAGTATATCTGTCATTCTACCCAACCACAAGAATTCTAAACTAAATGTACCAGTTGTAATGCAAGGTGACCTCCTTCACTGAACTATGATATTCCCAGATGGTTTAAAGCTTAGCTGCTCAGATCCTGTCACAATGTCATAAGTATTGTATATGAATATTATACCAATTTTCAAATTTCCAGTGACTCCCAATGGGAAAGTCTAGATATTAACATTTTTGTCATTCAGAATATTGGATTTTCTATCTATTAGACACTGAAAGAAACATCAGCAAATTGGTTTTACCTGAGGTATGTATTGTTGGTTACGAGGTCATCTTTTTTATGCCAACTTTCTCAGTACCAGAATACATTACTTAGAAAACATTGCCACACATAAAATCTACCATGGCTGAAATGTAAAATTGCATATGACACATTTCTAATATCACCTTTGAGAATTCAGGATTTATTTTGTATTTCAGATCATCTACCTGCAAATGGATTTGTATATGCAAGTGAATATTTTCAGTACAACATGTAATACTGAAGATTTTCCATAAGCATAAACATGGAATTCATCTAATACAAGTTAACAGCATCAAAATAAATGTAACATTGGTTAGTTGGCCATACTGTAAAACCTGGAATTTTCATATGGAATTGGTTTTGGTCCCAATTCTGTCACTGTTATTCCTGCTGTATGGTCTCTTACTCTGCAAATAGTATCCGAGGGCTTGTTCCTGCTTGGGCAAAAGCACCCCATTTATTGCAATGTAAAGGTGGCAGGATTAGCCTTGTATTGATTTGAATGATTGACAAATAGCCTCAGGATCCCTGGTGGCTTTTCCTTCCTTTTTCCTGTGTGTCCACCCAAGGTGACTCCTTACTGCGCCAAAACAAACGGAGTATTGTGACTTGTGAATAGAAATAATGCTACTAACAGGCAAGGAGTATAAAACCCATTACTCAAGAAAATGTCAAGTATCACAGCAGAAAGCCCAGCAAAAGAATGGCACTCACTCAACAAAGATATTAAACAAAGGAGTGCCAGGTCAGATCTCTGCTGCAGAGGACACTCTTCTCTGCAGGATTGAAACTGCATGACCAATGCATAAGCTATCACAGCTCTTCAAAGACTCCCTTTGTGGGGAGGGGAGTTAACCAGCAGCTCCCTGTTAAGTTCTGTTTCTCTCTGCTCTACCTTCAAAGCTTAACATGAAAATGCATCTCTCAGTCAGTCTGTACCTTCTCATTGAGAGGCTGAGCAGACCTGGCCCAGCAAACTACTTATCCATAAAACCCCCATTCCAAAGCCAGCTTATTGGCCTTAGCAGGAGTGTCACTCTAGTACCTTTTGTCCTCACCCCTGACTCCTGGGATATTTGTAGTCCCTTAGTTAGGACTCCATAGGGCTTCAGTCTGGCACTCCAGGAACTGGAAAACATCAACTGGCAGCTACAAGGTTTTTTTAGAAAAAGATGAAAGTAGCGTTAAAGGTTTCCTTTGTTTTCAGCTCCAGAAAGAGCCATTGTTGATGCTCACTGAGTGAATCCTAAAAGAATTAGCAGAGGGCAATGTTTCAGCCAATATTCAATAGTCAAGAAAAGTAAAATGAATGTGTAATTTAGCAATTAAACGTAAAAGGCTTGACTCTAAAATAGTGACTGCTCTTTCTTCTGCCCTTGACCCTGGGATTCCTGCAGATGTATTACAAACATGAACCACATGGGAGGATAGTAAAATGTCTCTAATGAAGAAAATGAACAGCTGCAAATTCAGCCTGAAATAATTCCAGCAAGAAGTGAGAAAGTTGGATTTAGCCTGGAAGATAGAGAACACAGACATAGAAGAAACAATTTGTTAATTATACATTTCCAGAAGAGAGCTGAAGATTATCCTACAACCACTTCTGAAGTGTAGCGTCCCAAGATGTTGACACTGGAATCCAAATCATATCTATACTAAAATCAAGTGTGCTTTGATTCCACATCCTTGGAATAATAAAAGTCCAAGAGCTGTTACACTGTGGCTCTGTTTCTCTACAAATCAGGGCTACATCTACATTGCGCATTCTAGGCAAAAAGATATGCAAATGAGGTGTGGCATGGCATACCTAATGAGCCACCATTTTGCGCAAGAGGCTACGCCCCCCTGCACTGCTGGATTTTTAGACGTCTAATTTTGACATCAGTAGCCTCCAGGGCTGTGTCCAGACTCAGGGCTTTTTTCGAAAAAAGTAGCCTTTTTTTGAAAAAACTTCACCTGCATCTAGACTGCAGCTGCGTTCTTTCGAAATTAAATCGAAAGAATGCGGCTTTTCTTTCGACGGCGGTAAACCTAATTCCACGAGGAAGAACGCCTTTTTTTGAAAGTGCTCTTTCGAAAAAAGGTGCTCTTGAAAGCAAACAGGGCTTTTTAGAAAGAGAGCATCCAGACTCACTTGCTGCTTTCTTTTGAAAAAGTGACTTGCTTTTTCGAAAGTTCCGCATGCAGTCTAGGTGCTCTCTTTTGAAAGAGGCTTTTTCAAAAGTATCTTTCGAAAAAGCCTCTTTCGAAAGAGGCTTGCAGTCTAGACATAGCCCAGGAGATATAGCCCAGTTCTGCAACAGATAAAGTGGGTCTTTGCCCATGAAAGTTTATGCTCCTAAACTTCAGTTAGTCTATAAGGTGCCACAGGATTCCTTGCCACTTTTGCAGATTCAGACTAACACGGCTACCCCTCTGATACTTGAGCCCAGTTCTGGGAGATCCTCCACAAAACTGGGAAGGTTAGCAACCCTAGGTATGAAGATGACTGACACTTAGCAAATATAACCTGTATTAACTAAAAAATGGCATATTTATTCAATTACAGCCTCTCTCCAACTTACGAACCGGTTACGGACCAAGCAATTGGTCGTAACTCGATTTGTTCATAAGTCAGACCCCATCGAGTTACACGTGACCGCGCTATTTGTAAGTGTGGCTCGCGTTTGTAACTCGAGGTCCGCCATTTACAACAGTTTTGGTCATAACTGCGAATGGTTGTAAGTCGACCGTTCGCAACTTTAGGGACCAGCTGTATTAGTTAAAAAATAAGTTATGTCATCAAAGCTCTTACTTCATTAATGTGATATTACCTTTCTTTTTTTTTAATTATATTTACTGTTCTGCCCAGGTTCTGAGATCCCATCTTACATATTAGCAGTACTATGCTTAATCACAGTTTTTACTACTATTATTTAATTAATTTGGCTACATTTTGCAATCATGCATTATCCCTGTCCCACTCAGCTCTGGATCAGATGAGTTGACCTATTCTCAGTGATAAATTCTGATTGCTGTTTTCATTTCATCTTTCTGGATTATATGGGTATGGTTACATTTGTCCTAATAATTATCAGTCTGAATCTGATACTATTGGTTTGCCCCATAAATTGTATGGATGGCAGACAGAGATTATTGAACTAGACTAAAATTCTAGTGCAAAATATGAACTATTTTAACATTCTAAAAGGTGTGTGGTGGGGGAGGAGAGGGTTAGCTTCTTCTCTGGCCGCTTGCTGTTTCCAGTTTCTTAAAAGGAAAGATTTATTAAAGGCTAGCTCATATAAATCCAAATTGTTTAAATGCACCCAAGACTAGAATGAAGGAGTAAGAGCAAATGAAATAATGCTCTTACCTCAGATTACCTCATTAGATTTTTAGGTTCTGGATCCATTGATATATCTGCTTAGCCCATGACAGTGAACTTCATAGACCACGTCTACTGATTTGGACTGGTGGGCTTGCACTAAAATAGCTAAGTAGACAGAGCTTTAAAGTTGCGTCTTCGGGTATGAAGCCATCCCCCCCCCCCCCCCCCCCACACACACACACTCACATCAGGTTTCTGAGCCCATGCTTAACACTGGATGGTCAGGGATGATTTAAATAATATTTAGTCGTGCCTCAGTGCAAGGAACTGGACTGGATGCCATATTCAAGTTCCCTCTTGTCCTGCACTTCTATTATTCTCTGTCTCTGGAGATTTGTCAGGAAAAAAAAAGCTGTTTGAAAATTTGTTTTATGAAGAATAGAAGTTGTATCTGAACTTTGTCTGAGAGGAAACACACACACACACAAAGACTCTGGAGTGAACTGATGTGGAAACTTTCTTATAATTTACTTAGACTCCAGCTATTGTTCTTTAAATCATTCTGTAGCCTGAGAAGGCATTTCGGTAAAATTTGGATGGGTAAGGCTCACCAAATTGATCAGGAAAAGATCTAGATTCATCCTCTATCTCAGGTTACAGTTCAGTGGAACCACAAGGTTCCCTCTCTTGAGGGCCGGCAGGTGACCAACAGCAACCACACTTTAACTTAGGGAATGAAAAGAAAACAGCTTTATTGCTAATGGAATAACTATAATGCTTACCATGACAAAAATAGCAGTAAGAACACAAATCTCTTTAATTCCTTCCCAAGATGTCATTAACACAATCAAATTGAAACTTATCTAAGTATACGAAGAGTAATAATAATAATAATAATTCCTACACACACAAGGACTCCAAGGTTGGATGGAGAAGAGTGGCTTCCCTTCCCCTGGAAGACCTAAGAGCAAGTGGTAGTAGGATTCCTAAAAGCAAACTCTGGTCTGATTGTGCAGGAAATTCAAAATGGCTGTTACTGCTGTGTTAGCAGATTTATACATTAAATTCCAGGAAGGATTCAAAAAAGAAACTCTTGTGCCAACCACAAACTCTTGCTTCACCCTTTATGGAAAATTACAAAGTCAAATAGTATTTCACTGATTATCTACTGCTATAAGCCATCTTATAGAAAATGAATTCTGCAGAATTCTAAATCTATATAAAGGAAAAACAAAAATGAAATAACTAAAGCTATTAATTAACTAAAATAAAGCAAATATCATTTTAGTAGGCCGAAATAAGGCAGATAACAGTTAGTAGCAGTAGCAGCTCGAGGAGAGCTTCCAGCAACTTGCGCCTTTGGCGGAATGCATGATTGGCGTCCCCACCTCCATAGCCCTCAATGGCATAATGTCACCATTGGGCGCCGTGTTAAATGTGGTGCCCTAGGCAACTGCTGAGGTTGCCTACTGATACTATGTCTGTCAACCAATAAAGTTCACATTAAAAATGTAAAAAGACAGCAATAAAACTGAAGAGGAGGGATTTCTGACATATTGGCTAGCACTAAGTGCTAAATACATTTCTGTGAGGTTTTTGTGTCAACTATTACCTCTTTTCATTCATAGTTTCCATGGCCATTAGAGGCCATTATTATCATCTAGTCTGACCTTCTGTATGACATCAGCAGTAAAACCACCCCAAAATAACTCCCTTGAAACTAGAGCATATCTTTCAAGGAAACATCCAATCTCAATGTAAAAATGTCTAGTGATGAAGCGTCCACTACAGTTGTTAGTAAATTGTTGCAATGTCCATACAGGTATAAACATAACCATTATTTCCTCACTAAAACAGTCTTGATTCAATTTCTAGCCACTGGAACTTATTATATCATTAGCTGTTAGATTTAAGAGTCTATTGTGAAATAATTTTATCCCAAAGAGGTAATATAGACCATGATCAAAATCATTCCTTAACATTGTCTTTGGTGAGCTAAGTAGATTGAGATCTTGAATCTGTCACTACAGAGCATGATTTCTAATCCTTTAATCATTCTTGTGACTCTTCTCTGGACACTCTCAAGTTAATCAACATCCTTCTTGAATTTTGGACATCAGAACTAGACACAGTATTTTAGTACTAATCACACAAATGTCAAATACAGATGTAAAGTATTACCTCTTCATTCCTGCTTATGATTTCCTTGTTCATTCGCTCCAGGGTAGCATTCATGACTCTCACAGCTTTCTCAGAGTCCCAGATTCCCAAGACAGAGTCCCAGAACATGTAAATATGGTCTACATTCTTTGTTCCTGTATGTATACACTTATCCATATACAAATCTTCATATTTTTCACAGAATCACAAGTGTATGAGCAGAAGGGACCTCAACAGGGCCAGCACCCTGTATTAAAGGTAGGAGTACAAAATAATTAGATGATTTTAGACAGGTACATGTCTAACTGGTTCTAAAAAAACCTATAGTGATGGTATGATGGATAGGAGGAATGCTGGCCAGCTTTCGGTGACCAAAGTGTTAAACTCAGATAGCTAGGGGGTGTTGGCTGGGAGCCAGGAGAGCCAATGGGAGAGGATGTTGAAATTTGAATTGAAAAGATATACATTCCTGCTGTTTACTTCATGGGAGTTTTAAGCTAGAAACTGGGGAAACAAGATGAATTAAACCAGGCAGAATTACCATGCCTACAAGTAATATGGGACATGGAAATGGACTTAACCTTGAAGCATGGATAATAAGTGTACCCCCATCAATATTCTCTCTTCCACACTAGATCAACTATTTTTTCTTCAAATTTTCCTCAGCCATCATGTTTTCTAGAACTTTAATTATTTTGTCATGCTTCTCTGGACTTCTCCAATTTGTCCACATCTTTCCTGAAAATGGCACTCAGACCTGGACATGAAACTCCAGTGGACACTTACCAGCAATGCTCGACAAACTATGTAATCTATAACCCGGAAGAGCAGGGTTTGGGCGATCTGTGCATGCTCAGATCGCCGGACAGCATGGCTCGGTGAGCCTTGCTTATCAGCATAGTGTAGAGTGGAAACATTTCTTGTTTCTTGTTTACAATAGTCTTGCTAATACATCTTGGCATATTTGCTTTTTCTGCAACTGTGTTATACTGTTCACTCATATTTAGCTTGTTATCCAGATACCTTTCAGCAGTACTCCTTTCAAGGCAATCGTTTCCCATTCTGTATGTGTGCAATTGATTTTTCCTTCCTAAGTGGAGTACTTTGCATAAAGTGTCTATATAGAATTTGCTTTCTTTACTTCAGACCATTTCTCCAGTTTGTCCAGGTAATTTTAAATTTTAATCCTATATTCAAAAGCACTTGTAACCCCTTCCCAGCTCGTTACTGACTACAACTTTATAAATGTATTCGCTATGCTGTTATCTAAATGACTGATGAAGGTATTAAACAGAACCAGAACTAGGATCAATCTCTGTGATCTCTCCCTGCTTATCATAGAATCATAGAATCATAGAGCTGGAAGAGACCTCAGAAGATCATCAAGACTAGCCCCCTGCTCTAGGCAGGACCAATCCCAACTAAATCAACTCAGCCAGGGCTTTGTCAAGCTGAGACTTAAACACGGCTACATCTCTATTACTATTCATCATAGAAACTAATCAGATTGGTCAGGCATGACTTGCCCTTTGTGAATCCATGCTGACTATTCCTAATCACTTTCCTCTCTTCCAAGTGCCTCAAAATGGATTCCTTAAGGATCCCTTCCATGATTTTTCAAGGAACCGAGGTAAGACTGACCAGCCTATAGTTTCCTGGATCGTCCTTCTTCCCTTTTTAGAAGATGGGCACTACATTTGCCTTTTTCCAGACATCCAAGATCTCTCCCAATCTCCATGACTTTTCAAAGATAACGGCCAAAGGCTCCTCAACGACATTTGCCAACTCCCTCAGTACCCTCGGATGCATTAAGTCCGGACCCATGGATTTGTGTACATTTAGCTTTTCTAAATAGTTCCTAGCCAGTTATTTACCCATCAAGAGCTGTCCATCTTTATCCCATCTTGCGTCACTTACCGCATTAGTCTGGGAGTCGACCTTGTCCATGAATTCAGAGGCAAAGAAAGCATTGAGTACTTCAGCTTTCCCCACATCATCTGTCACTAGGTTACCTCCTTCATCCAGTAGGGGCCCCACACCCTCTCTGATCACCTTCTTCTTGTTAACATGCCTGTAGAAACCTTTCTTGTTATCATTCACATCCTTTGCCAGTCTCAATTCCAATTGCACTTTTGCCTTCCTGATAACCCCCTGGCATTCTTGAGCTATACATTTAAACTCCTTCCTGGTCATTTGTCCAAGTTTCCACTTTTTGTAAGCTTCCTTTTTGTGCTTAAATTCACTAAGAATTTCCCCTGTAAGCCAATCCGGTCTCCTACCATGTTTGCCTTTCTTGTTACGCATCAGGATGGTTTACTGTGAACCACTGATAACTACCCTCTGGACTTCTTCAACCAGTTATGCACCCACCTAGATTGTATTTCCCTAGTTTTGCGATGTCCTTTTCTTTCACTTTTCAATTTGGGCTCCTTACGCAGATGTTTCATGTCACAAATTAGGGAATTTAATATAACACACATACATCTAGACTATTGTGTTTAGTTCTGGGAATACTATTTTTTGTTAACTACGTAAACTTCTGAAAATAAGCGCTAACAACCTGAGATTTACAGGTAGCAGCACAGAAATAATATATGGTTCCTTTTTTTGGAAGAAGACAGCAAAGCAGGTGGAGAACAAAAATCTGAACTAAGAAGAACTGGTCAAAACAGAAAAAAAAATGTATGTGTCTCGACATTTTATTTTTACGGAAATGTTCAGACTAGTGCTAGACTGCATTCATACAGAGATATTTTTAGGGAATTCAACTGATCTACAAGTTTACCTCAGTGCAATGATTGGATGAAGACTAAATGCCAGCATTTTTAGCACCTTGTTGTCTAGACCAGTTTTGCCATGTTTTCTAGTCAGACTGGAAACATCACACTTTAGGTGTTTAGTGCACAGATAGATAACCATTCCTTCAGCAAAGTGGCATCTAGGCTCAGCATGTTTAATACTTTTCCATACGTATGGCAGTGTATAGATTCTTACTTTGTATGCCCTTGGATTAATTTATGTCCCAGCAGATCCTGAGCTAATACATTTCTCATTTTAATCTCAAATAGTTGTTAAGTAAAGGACAGCATGATTGGTGCTGTTTTCCTTCAGCAGACAACATCTAACTGATTAACTGAGCATGTAATTACTCTGTATGGCTGTGTCCAGACTCAGGGGTTTTTTCGAAAAAAGTAGCCTTTTTTCAAAAAAACCTCACCTGCGTCTAGACTGCAGCCGTGTTCTTTCGAAATTAAATCGAAAGAATGCAGCTTTTCTTTCGATGGCGGTAAACCTCATTTCACAAGGAAGAACGCCTTCTTTCGAAAGTTCCTCTTTCGAAAGAAGGCGTTCTTCAATGTAAATAGGGCTTCTTCGAAAGAGAGCATCCAGACTCACTGGATGCTTTCTTTTGAAAAAGCAAGCCGCTTTTTCGAAAGTTCAACGTGCAGTCTAGACGCTCTCTTTCGAAAGAGGCTTGCAGTCTAGACATAGCCTATATGTATACAATAACAGTACATATACATAGTGACTGTGTGTGCAATTCACCTCTATGTACATTTCAAAAAATATGGATTTAAAAGCTAATATTGAAAGCTATCCCACTTTGCCTTTGTCTAATCCACATTCCTCACTAAGTGCAAGAGAAATACAGCACACATGGGGAAAAATCAGGCTAAGCAAGTACAATATTTGTGGGACAGTTTTTGAGGAAGAATCATCCTGATTATAGAAAACGACTTGAAAAATGGAGTGACAACTGACATGAAAGATGGCATTCTCTCAGTTTATATTATTGCTTTAATCTCTGAAAGGAACTAATTTCTAAAAACGCTATATGAAAAGGGATATTTTCCATTTACAGTTCTCTGGTATTTGCCTGAAAAGATCAGTAATGATCTTTGTACAGGCATAAGCTCCCCTACCAAATGAAATATCAGGAATTGATTATGGGCCTAATACATGCTTCAGCTACACATATACTTGGACCTCTTAAATCCGGCAACCCTGGGAAACAGGATTTGCCAGATTAAAGATTTTGCTAGGTGAAGGAGGGAATGAGAGGGATGGGGATGGGGCACTTAACTGGCGCTCCTTTTCCCCGCCACTTCTAGGCACCACACCCCACCACTGTAGGAGTAGTGGGGAAAAGCCTCTGGCAGTGCATGTCACTGTGCTACCCAGCTGGGCAGGGACCAACAGCACAAGAGCCACTTTTGCCTCCCCCGAAAGGATCCGTATCACGGGTGTTCCTGAATTAGGGGTACCCAGAGTACAGAGGTTACAGTGTACTTTCTAATTTACTGAACCTTCTTTCTAAGGTATTAAGGAATAACACAAGTACCCAGACAAGTTGTCATTAAGGTTGCCTTCAAATGCTTGCAGTTTCTGAGCAATACACAGCTGAATGAGAATATCTGTTCTGTTTCCTTTCAATTAAAAACACACACATAGTGTTCTGCACTGGTAGTTCCTAAGTTCCACACTTCTGCTTTCCTGGCTCAGCATAGGCAATCTCTCTGGCTGATTAAGCAAACAGATGTTCAAATTAAACATTTAGGGCAAACATTAGAAACCTTTTTTCTTTTCATTGCAGTGTGACTGATAGGCTGATTACCTCTATTTAAAGCCAGTACATGTATTTGGAGTTCTTTTGCATCACAGACTCAATCATATAACAATGTACAGACAGCAGAAGGTGAATCACCTAAACTCCTTGCTAAGCTATATTCTGATCTGATAAAAGGTGCCCCAAACCAAACATATACAGGATTAATGGGCATTAGGGTCAAGCAAAAGAAAACATGTTTGGGGAAGAAAACAGGACAATAAAAGATTTTGCTGCCTAATGAAGCTCACTTGTGTCCACAGAATAAAAATGGGCACATTGCTATGCAGACAGCTCAGATTTGTCAGCTAGGACAGCAGGAAACCACTTTCAACCACTCAGTAAAACAGCAGGGGATCTCCAGGGCTGGAGACAGATTTCACTGGGCCCTAGGCAATAGGGGCTGGTGGGGGGTGGGGCTCAGCTCGGCCATAGCAGACGGGGTGGAGTGAGCGGAAGCCAAATCTTAGCAGCATCTGGACCGTGCTGTGCAAGGCTTTGGTGGTGATTTAAAGGGCACAGGGCTTTGGATGGCACTGCTGTTGCTGCAATAGTGGTGGCAGTAGCCTGGAGCTCCAGGCCCTTTAAAATTGCGGGTGCCCCCTGTCAGCAGCCGTGGGGATCTCACTCACCCAAAACATCAAAGATAGTTAGGCTATTTTGTAAATTTCAGCTCTAATCTGATAGTAAACTTTCTGACTAGCCAACTCCATCCATAGCCACATATACCTGAGAAATAGATCCATGGTGCTGGACTTCATGGGCAGAAAGGATATTGACAGGCTGCTATTTTAAACACAAATCTTTCCAGTGCCAGATTCTGACTATGCACCCATTTGTACATTAATAAAGAACTTCAATTTTGCAAAAGGCAGGCACAATGATTTAAGAAAATGTTTATTTTTTAACATCAGGTGTATGCTAGTTTTTCCCTTTCCATTTCATAGGCATCTTAAAAAAAAGTTGAAAAAACAAAAAGTCTATCCTCTGGCACCAGATTGACACCCATAAGGATGATCAGCAAAGTTGTGACTCATGCCGTTTCTCGTGGCTCCCCTTGGCTGCAAACGGCAAACCACAGTCAATTGGAGCTGCAAGGCTCCATGGCTGCAGAGCCAGTAAATCTAGAATGGCCAGTTAGCAGGTTTCTCAGAATGGATCTGTGGGCCACTTTGAGAAACACTGCTTTAAATCCATTGCACCACCTTTGCCCCTTGAGTTGCATGACAGCAGTTGTAGATTGTCATATTCTATGTGGACCAACACTAAAGGAGGATGAGTCATATATTTTCCCAAAGGAAGGGGAGAGACAAGAATCCTGGCTTTTGAGGAGAATGTACACTAGTGTTCATCATCAAAAGCAAGTTCCCAACAGACCAGGACACGCCAATTCAAAACTGCAGCAGATCCTGCCAGAACAACAGATTTAAAACCTGCAGACATATCTCCATTGCTACTTCCACAACACACCTTTCAAGATTCATGGGTCCTACGTGTGATGTACCTAAATCAGTGCTCTAAATGCCCCAATAGCAACTCTGGCTGAAACCAAATAATCACTATAAAGGTTGCCAGGCTGGAGGGCTCCCTGCCTGCACTAGTCTACATAGCTCCCGAATGCAGCTACCATGTGTTTGCAGCCCCAAGGTTCAGGAGTGATCAGGGAAGCTCCATGCACAGAGTAGTTCAAATCAAACCACCAAACAAAGAAAAATTCCCCTGAATGTGAATGAACTCATATTTCCCTGGTACTCACTTCTATTTTTGCTTTGTTCAGTCTGCTTCCCTGCTCTGAATTCCACTGCGGGCATAGTAGTCTTGTCTGGGTTAAATCATACTGTCTCTCTCCACCCCTGGTGTTACTCTCCCACACAAAGAAAGCAGGCAGGGAATCTATCTCCAGTTCAAATTCCAAGCCTCTATATTGATTGGCTCTCCTGGCTCCCTGACCGACACCTTTGCTAGGTACCCGAGTTAACCCCTTAGTCTCTGGGTGCTGGTCAGCACTCCTCTTATTCATGACACTTGGCAATAAACCCACTAGAGTGCTTTCGATCCTTATGGGTATGTCTACACTACAAAGTTAGTTCGAACTAACAGACGTTAGTTCGAACTAACTTTCATAGGCGCTACACTAGCCTACTAACTAGCGCTCCGTTAGTTCGAACTTAATTAAACTAGCGGAGCGCTTAGTTCGAACTAGGAAAACCTCATTTTACGAGGATTAAGCCTAGTTCGAACTAGCTAGTTCGAATTAAGGGGTGTGCAGCCCCTTAATTCGAACTAGTGGGAGGCTAGCCCTCCCCAGGTTTCCCTGGTGGCCACTCTGGCCAACACCAGGGAAACTCGTCTGCCCCCCTCCCGGCCCCGGACCCCTTAAAGGGGCACGGGCTGGCTACGGTGCCCATGCCAGGTGCAAGCCTGCCAGCACCCAGCCAGCAGACCCTGCACCTGGCACAGATTGAGCCACCCACCCGATGCCCCCCCCAGCCCTCCCCCTCTTCCCGGGACCAGGTTGGCGGCTCCGGGGAGCTTGCCCGGGACCGCAAGAGGCAGGCACCCGCCTGGGCTAGTGCAGACATCGTGGACCTCGTCCACGATCTCCGCACTAGGCACAGGAAAGTGGCCATCTAGGGCAGGAGAGCTGCCAGCCTGGCCACCCAGGAGCAGGTGTGCAAGAGAATTAAGAGGGTCCACTGAGCCCCCCGACCCTGAGCCCTGAGCTTACAATGGCCATCCTGGGTCAGACCAAAGGTCCATCTAGCCCAGTAGCCTATCTGCCGACAGCGGCCAACCCTAGGGACCCTGGAGGGGATGGACCAAAGACAGTGACCAAGCCAGTTGTCTCGTGCCATCCCTCTCCAGGCTTCCACAAACTTTGGGCAGGGACACCACTCCTACCCCCTGGCTAATACCACTCCATGGACCCAACCTCCATCACTTTATTTCACTTCCCTTTAAACTCTGTTCTAGTTTTAGCCTTCACAGCCTCCTGCAGCAAGGAGTTCCACAGGTTGACTCTTTGCTTTGTGAAGAACAACTTTCTGTTACTAGTTTGAAGCCTGCTACCCATTCCTTTCCTTTGGTGTCCTCTAGTCCTTCTTTATGGGAACTAATGAAGAACTTTTCTGTATGCACCCTCTCCACCCAACTACTGCTTTTAGAGACCTCTATCCTGTCCCCCCTCCGTCTCCTCTTTTCTAAGCTGAAAAGTCACAGTCTCTTTAGCCTCTCTTCATATGGGACCTGTTCCCAAACCCTGATCATTTTAGTTGCCCTCCCCTCTCCCAGCCTCTCTCTTCCCCTCTCCCACCTCCTTTTCCCAGTCTCCCCCAGTTTTGTTCAATAAAGACAGATTCCATTTTGGAAGACACGTTATCTTTATTTTGTACATCAAGAAAAGGGGCTAGGGAAGGGTAAGTGGAAGGAGGTGAGGGAGGAATGGCGCACAAGCCCCCGATGGGGAGGACTGGGCTGGCTCTGCGGGTTTCTGGGGGTGGAAGCTCTCCTGCAGCCCCCCAATTACCTCCTCTCCACAGATGGCAGCCTGCGGCAAGTGCAGCCGGTCTGATGCAGCCGGTCCAAGCCAGGACTGCTTTGCAAGCGGGGCACCCCTGAGAACTGTCTGTCCGGGGTGGGGGTCGGGACCCTTTAAGCACAGCCCTCGGCTAGCCTGAGACAGCATCTCCACGCTCTAAGTCCTCCTCTGATGCCCTGCCGGCACTGCTTCCGGCCATCCTTAAGCCCGGTTCAGGGTCCACTTAATGTGGACATGCTAGTTCGAATTAGCAAAACGCTAATTCGAACTAGTTTTTTAGTCTGGATCCATTAGTTCGAATTAGCTTAGTTCGAATTAACTAATTCGAACTAAGTTAGTTCGAATTAACGTTGTAGTGTAGACATACCCTATCTGATTTGTGGTCTCTGGAGCTCTTTGGGAGTCTGTGATGTTGACTAATTTAGCATGGTTAATGCACTAGATAGGGGAGCATACACAGGCACACAGCTGAAAGTTTATAATTATTAACAGATTAGAGGAGCTGTCAGGAATCCATTAGGACAACCCAGCCTGACTGACGACAGTGGCTGCATGCTTTAATATGAGAAAGTTTTTTGTTTTAACCCTCACATTGGACAGCCTGTACTAGCATTTTAATCTGGCAATGAGATTATCTGTTCTGTGATCAGCAGTGTAATTGCTTAGCATTTGCAACATAAACCCCGCTGGGGTGGGAGAAGGGAGGAAGTATTTTGTCACTAAAAGTTCTATTACTTTAAAATCCAAGTTACTAGAGCCATAAACTATAAAGCAATGTGAAAACAGAGAATTAAAGATGTCCAGCATCTGAAATATTAATAACTTTGTTTTCAATCAACAAGAATAGACACTGTGGAAGCAAAAATCCTTCCACTATTTCCATGAAGTAAGGACATAATTTCCATTAATGCTATACATTTGTACTGAAATAAATTATCTTCAGAAATCCCAAATCTGTCTTTTTTATTTTAAAATGAACTCCTATCTTTAGAATGTTTGTGTGCATGGGCATGCATGTACTAGACTAGACATTAATGACTTTATTGTAACCACAAATACATCTTTCCTCCCTATAAATATTTGTTTGTAACCTTCCTGATATTAACACATTTCTCCATATTAATAGTTATTTGCTGCTTCAGACATCCATAGCAATACAAAAAAAAATGCATTTAACTCTTCAGGGGCCTATTATGGTTAATGTATTAGTTTATTTTAATTAAATTGTCTAGTTGTTAATTTAGAAGTTTGATTTCCATAAATCAGAAAAGAAAGATTTTGATTAATCTGTTAATTTCATTTTCCCTAAAGACTTATAGATAATTGTTAAAGTATTTGAATAAACAAAGTCCCTGGAATGTTACTAGCAGTGGCTTCCCAGGGGATGAATAGGTGCAATATGGACCAAATATGTCACTCAGTGCACAATCTGAATAAAAGACCTATTTGTTTGGGAAGTTCTGCAGGGGCTAGAAGACAGAATCTTCCATTCCTGAGCTTCAGAGTAGTGCTGGCAAACCTGTAATTCTATTTCTGCTTTTAAAGTATAATACACATATTTGAGATTCAAGATAAGGTGCTCTTTTTCAGTGTTGCTTAACCTTTTTTTATTCACGACCCCTGGGAAATTTTTGTTGACCAAAAAAATAGAAAAAACACTCAGGGAACATTTTATTGTGGCCCTTTTAATTTAAAGCACCAGTCTAGTTCCCTGCCACTCACCCCACTCCTGCTGAGCCAGAAAAACAAATTGCCGGCCAGCCCAGATCAAAGCACTGCAACCCCTCCCCCAGGAAGACAGACACGACCCCCAAAAGGCATTGCGCACTGCTGCTCTTTTTTTTGTTGATAGTAGGTTCAGGTAGGGAGATAACAGATCTTCCTAATGAACTTGTATTTGGATTCCTTTATTGCACAATATTTTCAGTTTCAGGCAGAAAATGTAAGACTAAAGAAAAATTTCAACTACCCCCAAGTGATAAACTTTAATAGATTGCTTTCCCTTCCCCAATGACTGTTCCTCAACACAAAGAAGTAAATAATTTAAGAGTGAGTTTTATAAGTAGTTAGAATTTACCAAAAAATAACATACTCTTTCCCTGTACTTAGACTTTTTTTTACAGTGCTTACAAAACTTTTGTTGGTCACTGCTGTTCTCAAGGTTGTTCCCCACTGTGGCACTTTGAGTGCAGAAGGTGGGGGGGCCTCAGGAAACTTCAAAAATAACTTGCCTCTACAGGCTTCTGCTTAACAACTCTCCAATGTCACATATTCCCCAACCTTGTGTGGTATAGTACTGCCACCACCCAAGTGGAAAAAAAACCCCACAATCAATCTTTCTGAAGCCAGAAAGATTCACTTGGGAACTTCTTCCCTTGGGGTACCCCAAGTTCTTCTAACACAAGAGAACTTAAAAAAAGAAAACAAACTGTAATCCCAGATAGTTGACCTATCAGTTTTAGGCATTCATACACAGCCCTTCTATTACCTTCCAGGACACAAGAATCAGCCCTTCTATTATCTTCCAGATTATGGCCTTAAAAACAGGTGATTTTATTAACAAAATAAAAAGGTATACTTAGTAAAGCATACTTGGTTGCTAGATGCTTCAGATGGTAGCCGAGTTAGTCTGTTATAGAAAAACACAACAAATGGTCTGGTAGCACTTTATAGACTAACGAAACATGAAGACAGCTCCTTTTTGCGCAAAAGCCCCTTGTGCAAAATGGTGGCTCATTAAGTATGCAAATGAGGGTGCGGCGATATTCACCGCTTCACCACATTTGCATAGTCTCTTGTGCAAGAGGGAGCAGTCTAGATGCAGCCTTACGGTAGAATGCATCAACCATTTTGTTAGAAGCTCCTGAAATGGGTTTTATGTCAATGTTTTGGAGATGGCAGTGAAAGTAACTTAACATTTCCTACAGGTACTGTCCTATTGCAACCCAAGTCCCTGCCAATTCTTTATATAGCTCCCTGCTGGCTTTTGCCACAGTTCAGCTAGCTCTTGCTGGAGCTGTGAACTATAGTGCTCCTGCTTACTTTCATCTCTGCTTGGAGAGCCAAACTCCACCAGAGGAGCTTCTTGTTAGTCTCTCGGAACATGTGAAGCCATTTCAAAGCTGAATGGTTGGTCTGCAAATGAAAGTGTTGTCCCCCAGATATACGGTTGTAGCTTTTCTCGAGCATATACAATGGCATAGCATTTCTTGTTGGATACAGACTCGTGGCTTTCCAGAGAGTTTCCCTGTAACCTCTCATGGCTGAAGCTTATGGAAAGGGTTACCTCTTCAACTCTACCTTTGTCTTTTCCACGTTAGTAGGCTGCTACAAGCCACTCAACATCTCACTCTCCTGGGCTGTGAACTGAAGGACCTTGAATTCTTAGGATTAAGAGTTTTAAAGAATTAACATGATATACCTTACATTTACGTTTAGGACCTGGGAATGCTACGAGGTAATTAACTGCTCCTGTGAATGGCCCATCCCATGACTCTTCCATTTTATTGACCTGGGGCACCTTCAGACTATAACTTACTTGCCTACCTTGAAGCAATGCTCTCTGGCCTGTTTATCATATTCAGCCTGCTGTTTTTGCTGAGCATTCTGCAAGTTTTCTTGAGTGAGGGCTGAAGAGTTTCTGGTAGTACTTTGCAGTTTGCCTACAAAATCCAAAAAGTTAGTCCCTAAAGGAGGTATAGCTCCCTCCCATTTCAGCTTCACTAATTACAATGGCCCCTTGTCCTCACGGCCATAAACGAGTTCAAAGGGTGAGAACCCCAAACTGGGATGGGGTACAATTCTGTAGGCAAATAGTAACTACTGCAACACTTGTCCCCAATCATTGGAGTGTTCATTCAAGAATTTGAATATCAACGGGAAAAGACCCAGGAAATCCATAGCTACACCCTGGAATGGAACCTCTATTATGGGGAGTGTCTGTAGAGGTACCTTGATATAGTGGCAAATCTGGTGGGATCATTTTGAACCAGGAACACAGACCTCAGGGCTGCGTCTAGACTGGCAAGTTTTTCCACAAAAGCAGCTGTTTTTGCGGAAAAACTTGCCAGTTGTCTACACTGGCCGCTTGAATTTCCGCAAGAACACTGACGATCTCATGTAAGATTGTCAGTGTTCTTGCGAAAATGCTATGCTGCTCCCATTCGGGCAAAAGCCCTTTTGCGCAAATGCTTTTGCACAAGAGGGCCAGTGTAGACAACGCGTTATTGTTTTTCCGTTAAAAGCATTTGCGGAAAAGAGCGTCTAGATTGGCACAGACGCTTTTCCGCAAAAGCACTTTTTGCGGAAAAATGTCCGTGCCAATCTAGACGCGGTTTTGCGCAAGAAAGCCCCAAATGCCATTTTTGGGTGAAGAAATATCTGTACTAAAATTTATGAAAAGCTTTTGTTAAAATTCACAGGAACTTCAGCAATAACATGCAATCAGACCACCAAACCTCATGACCGAAAAGTGATATGACCAAGTGCATCATAGGTAATAGAACTCAGTGATTTATTTATGAAATATTCATTTATCAATTTTTAAAGCTATTTGCCAATTGCATTTTCAGTCAAAATACCGATATACACCGACCTAGCAAGACAACTGCCAAATACTATGTAAATTCACTCAGCAATAGCTCCACCTGCTATAAACAATACTTCTCTTGCTGTCACAGTTGCCTTGACGTTCTTTCTTCTCTTAACATAAGGTTATGCCACAGAAATGTAAAGAAGCTGGGAGGCTCAGAGTGAGTTGGCCACTCCACCCTTAATTTAAAATATTGTGCCTTTCTCAACAGCATAAATTAAGGCTTGATTATCATCCTTAGCTTTGAATTAGCAGACATTTGTGGTTTGTGGCTCAACCTTCGCATTATTCAAGCAGTGTTTAGAATTTTATATTCTAATGTCAGTGAAACCCTACTGTGAGAGAAAACAGTGTTAAATGTTTCATTAATATGTATGATCTTTTTTCATATTCACTGCAATTAAGCTAACCATTACTTTGGATAACAATAACATCGCCATATTTGAACTCTAGTAACTATAATTAAGATCCAGTTTTAGATTATTACAGAGAAAGAGAATGCATATAGTGGCAAGTATGGAATTTTAATAATTGAAATCTATCCCACTCTGGGTTCTATCATTCTACAATGTGTAACTGATGAGCAGTAAAGATTAAAATGACAATACCGCATGTAATGCCTGCAAATGGATTTAGACAATGAAAAACATAATCCAATGAATCCCTGGTTTCTAAAATAAAATCTTCAACTTAATTTTAGATTTTATAGTGTATCAATCTGCTGAGAATGAAGATGTTTTGCAGAGAAAATGAGAAGGAGCATTAAGAATGTATGAAGATATTAGCTGTTTTCTTTTTGATTTGCTTTATGCACAAACAACATGAAGTTTCATAAAACATGTATGCATCTTTGCGCAAGCTCACCTCCACTAGGGCACTGAAACAAATATACAAACTTGAATTGATGAGGCTCTGTTTATCAGAGCTGATTAATGTGCATCATGCAGCCAAAATTAAATTTAACATTGGGGCAACTCTGACTGGACAATAATTGCCCCAAAGCCTACAAAAATGGATTGCAATCCTCTTTGATAAAAGCTGAAGTTTTACAAATAAGATGTGCAATTCACAATAAGAAATGTTACTAGTTCTACAAAACCCAGAAACAATACTGCATATTTGTGAGTGCCATTTACTGCCTATTAACCAATCATAATAGTCCCTGTACCCATTCTGCTTCCCCCCCAAACCCAGCCTGCACCTCTTTCTTGCCCTTCTGCATCTTGAGGTGTTCTTGTTCCCCAGATGCCTTCTCTTTCAGCAGGTGAGACAGGTCAGGCTGCTACTAGTCAACGTACTTTTAGTCCAGCAGCTGTTTCCTCTCTTCTTTTTCCTTCCCTCTTCTCCCTGGCCCACCATCTGCTTCCTCTAGGTCTCTCACTGGAGCAGAGGGAGTTGTTGAGAATAAGGAGTGAACAGAGAGGCTGGCAGGAATAGAAGGTGAGTGTCTTCCACCCACCCAGCTTACATAGGCAGATGGTCATAAGCCAAAGACTCAACAAAGGACACTGGGGAGTCCGAGAATAATTCCAGAAGCCCATGGCTAGGAAAGTTTGGACAGGTTTCAGTGACTGATGCTTCTGAATCATAGAAGATTAAGGTTGGAAGAGACCTCAGGAGGTCACCTAGCCCAACCCTCTGCTCAAAGCAGGACCAACTCTAACTAAATTATTCCAGAACTTTGTCAAACCTACCCTTAAACTACTCTTCAGATGGCGATTCCACCACCTCTCTACTATGTATTCCATTCCAGTGTTTTAGCACCCTCTGAGGCTATGTCTAGACTGCAGGCTTCTTTTGAAAGAGGCTCTTTCGAAAGCCTCTTTCAAAAGAGAGCGTCTAGACTGCACGGAGAAATTTCGAAAAAGCGGCTTGCTTTTTCGAAAGAAAGCATCCAGTGAGTCTGGATGCTCTCTTTCGAAGAAGCCCTATTTACATTGAAGAATGCCTTCTTTCGAAAGAGGAACTTTCGAAAGAAGGCGTTCTTCCTCGTAAATTGAGGTTTACCACCATCGAAAGAAAAGCCGCGTTCTTTCGAATTAATTTCGAAAGAACGCGGCTTGAGTCTGGACGCAGGGGAAGTTTTTTCGAAAAAAGGCTACTTTTTTCGAAAAAACCCCTGAGTCTGGACACAGCCTTAGTGACAAAGTATTTCCTAATACAGGATGAACCTTTCTAGTCCAGCATCCTGAGGACCTGGTCTATGCCGAACTAGAGAATTTGTCGAACCACAGGAGGCAATAATGTCTGGCAGCCTTATCAACACTTCCACCTCATAGTGGGCTTTTAGAAGATATTTAGGGGTAAATTAGGAGTAAATAACAGCACAGTACACAGAGCTAGGACTGGTGGATGTAAACAAGCTTTATGGGACCACAGGAAACACCACCCCATGATAAGCAGACAGCTAGCTAGCTAACTAAAAACTTGCTGGAACACCGATGTTGCTGGACCAGATAGTGCTGGATTAAAGAAGTTCAGCCTGTAGCCAACCTAGATCTCCCACACTGTAACTGGAGTGCATCTTGCATTGCTTCTTGTTTTGTCATCTGTTATGAATAAGAATAGTCTGGCTCTATTCTATTTGGAACACCCTGTCAGATATTTGAAGGCTGCTATCAAATCATCTTTTTTTAGTCTCTTCTGCAGGCTAAATAAACCCAGTTCCCTCAGCTTCTCCTCAACTCATGTGCCTGAGACCTCTAATCATTTTTGTTGTCCTCTGCTGGACTCTCTCCAATTTATCCTCATACTTTCTGTAGCAGGGGACCCAAAACTGGAGAGAATACTTCAGATGTGGCTTCACCAGTGCCAAATTCAAGAGAATAATCACTTCCTTCAGTCTTCTGGCAATGCTCCTACTAATGCAGCTCAATATACCATTAGTCTTCTTAGCAACGAGGGCACACTGTTGACTCATAGCTTCTCATCCACTGTAATCTCCAGGTCCTTTTCTGAAGAATTGCTGCTTAGCCAGTTGGCCCCAAGCCTGTAGCAGTGCATGAGATTCTTCTGTCCTAAGTGCAGGATTCTGCACTTGTACTATATCAAATTTATTTTGGCCCAGTCTTCCAATATGAAAGGATGCCCATTATTACCATTCTAGTTTGTACTAGTGCCAGTAGTACTAGCAGTTACTAGCAGTGGCAGTGAGGAGACACACACATACAGACAGTATCAAGAAAGGATAGGTAACTCATAAATTACTAGTGTATGAGGATGACAATTTTCTGATCATCATACTGTAAGGCATACTATTCCGCTGTGTTGGAAAGATAGAAAATATGGCAAAAGACTGCCTTGGCTTAACCACGAGATCTTGCATGATCTAAAAATGAAAAAGGAGTCCTATAAAAAATGGAAAGTAGGACAAATTACAAAGGATGAATATAGGCAAACAACACAGGAATGCAGGAGCAACAAGAATGATTAAAGGTCTAGAGAACATGACCTATGAAGGAAGGCTGAAAGAATTGGGTTTGTTTAGTTTAGAAAAGAGAAGATTGAGGGGGGACATGATAGCAGATTTCAGGTATCTAAAAGGATGTCATAAGGAGGAGGGAGAAAACTTGTTTATCTTGGCCTCTGAGGATAGAACAAGAAGCAATGGGCTTAAACTGCAGAAAGGGAGGTTTAGGTTGGACATTAGGAAAAAGTTTCTAATTGTCAGGGTAGTCAAACACTGGAATAAATTGCCCAGGGAGGTTATGGAATCTCCATCTCTGGAGATATTTAAGAGTAGGTTAGGTAAATATCTATCAGGAATGGTCTAGATAGTATTTGGTCCTGCCATGAGGGCAAGGGACTGGACTCGATGACCTCTCGAGGTCCTTTCCAATCCTAGTAATCTATGATTCTATGATTCTAAGTTGAGGGCAACATCAGATTTTGGATTTTAGCACAGCCTTGCCTTACAATAAAAAGTTTATTTTCTTACCCTGATGATCAATTAGTGTTACTATAAAAGTAATATTTGTCCCATGGAAGCAGAATGCTTCAAGGCTGGGTTCATATCAAATTATAAAATTATGTGGTAAAATGGTAGTAATGTTTTTCAGTCTCTTCAATTTGCCTCATGGAATTAAAGGTTTATTTGGGAGCAAAGCACAGTGCTAGATAATATAGTGAAACATAATCTGAGAACAATAATGCTGCATATAATGGAAGATCTCAAGGGTTATAACTCATTAAATCTGAGTTTATGGAGATGAGTTAATGCTATTAAGTTGATATCTGCTCCACAACAACTATTTTTCTCAACTGTTCCCAGTACAATTGCCAGCAGCCTGCTTTGAACAAAAGGGCATTCTCTGCTCCCCCAGGGAGAATCAAACAGCCGTGTCTAAAGTTTAAACAAAACAACTCAGTGTAGGCTTAGATGCAGAAGATTTCTGTTTAACTGAACTTAAATTCTCTCAAATGGTTTTTAAGTAGAATCCAAATTAAATCACTATGCTGTATTGAAACAAAAATCTTCTTGTGGGCTAAGATGGAATACTGAGAGCATGGGAACATTAGATGACTACATAATCCAGTGGTTCTCAACCAGGGGTACACATACCCATAGGTGTCCAAAGGCCTTGAGGTACATCAACTTATCTAGATACTTGCCTGGTTTTACAACAGGCTACACTTTCTAACTGAAGTGAAAACGGAGGGTACATAACAACACCTATTTGCCTTACAGGAATGTCATTTTTTAAAATCTGTAAACCACTTGAGATAAAAGAGGCTAGATAACTACAATAGGGAGTTCTTCTATCTGTTTTTACAGTGCTTTACCAACAATGCTCAGAAAGAGATAACGTGCTTATATGCCCTACCTATACCTCTCTCTGATGCTGTTATCTGTTAATCTTTTTTCCAGACTCTTTGGGGGGTAAGGGGAGGGATGTTTGGCTGAGTATTTGTTCGCTTATTTGTTTGTACCTTAGGTTGTTAAAATAAAAGTCTCTGGCTCTTATAGTTGGGAAGAAAACCTCAAAAATGTGTCCCCAGTGTAGTCAATGCTAAGATGATTTTATTGTCCAGAGAGCCTGGAGCAATAGTTCTAAAAAGTGTGCCCTAGAATCGTAGAATCATACAGCTGGAAGAGGTCATCAGGTCCAGGCCCCTGCCCAAGGCAGGACCAATCTCAACTGATTCATTTCAGACAGGTGTGAACTCAGATGTCCAATAATGATAGTTTAAATGTGAACATTGCCAACCAGTTCACTTCTCATGTGAGAAATGAGAAGAGTCAGAAAAATGAATAAACTATTGTGAATAAACTATCATCTCATTTTGGTGATACAAGTGTATGGCATATGGAAAATACCTCTACTTGTTTTCTCCAGTGAAGGAGCTTGAGTCTAAGGAGCCTAGCGGAGCCCATGGATGTGGGTGAGACTTTCCATTGAGAAGCCAGGCTCAGGAGGTACAGTGGAGTGCATGCTTTGAACATCTACACAACCCACCGGTAGTAGCATCTTATTTTATTGACTCATAGGGAAAGAGAAGCTCATTTTGAGGGCAGAGAATAGAAGAATGTCAAGACAATGGGGTCATGAACTTGACTGGGATGTGTATGCTCTACCACCATTTAAATAGCAATTATACAAACAGTACTCAAAGGAAGCATGCTATGATACACCCCTACAGCAAAGCAAAGTAGTATGCCAATTCAAATGTAAGAGGTAGGTAACAACGGAAGACTCTAAGAAAGTAAGAGAGAACTCCTGTACCTATTTAGACTCCAAATAGGAATGTAACCTGAAACTGGACCTCTACCTGACTCCTAGTCCAGTACCTAAACCAAAAGGCCATCCTTCCTACCTAGCATTATTTTCATATAGCAAAGAATAGTTTGATACATAACTACTCAGAAGTAGAAACAGAGACCATTTCCTCTCGCAGGAACACTATCCATTATCATTCATTAATGGGAATCATCATATATTATCCCACTGTATTGATGGTAATTTAATCAAAGGAAAATCTTGATTGCACATTCATGGTAAAGGTTTGTTAAGTATGAGATCCCAATACATTGAGTTAGCCAGTAACCTAGAAATGAAGTTATTTGTAAGAATTTTATAATTAAAATATTTAGGGTTGGAAGGAAGTGCTTGGGTCTGAGATGAGTATTTTCAGCTGTCAGCCACCTATTAAGCAAGCAGGATTTATTCAGTGATTCACAGCTTTTACAAATTATTACTGGAGCACCAACAGAATAGCTGTGAAAAGTGTCTTCTTTCATTCAGGACACTGTACTTGGGTGACTGATATGATTAAATTATTCTGAAAGAATGCCATATGGCACAACTCCCTATTAGAAATCTATTAGACTAATACAATATGTTACATTAGCATTGTTTCAAAAACACGAACAACAGATTGTAACTTCACATGTGCTTATCAAGTAGAAGCTATTTGTTAGCAAAGCAGGCTTGCTCTTTTAAATCCTTAAATATAAAATATCAAACGATAAAGTGGTGGTTAGCCATCCCCTTCCAAATGATTTCAAAAGAGCAGGTTCTAATAGCCAGCCATAATATTCAGTAAATCAAGAACTTTCGTGATACAGCTGTCATTCTTGGGATTTCTAAAGGGAAAATGGAAAGCAGCCATATCAGAAAATGTCCTTCAAATATTGTAAAATATGCCAAGTAATCATTTTGTTCCCATTTGAAGTGGCCTCTCTGAACTGTAATTTGTCTGTAATTGTTTGCACATTTTGATCTTCCAAATGAATATGTTTTAAGGTTTATTATGAACCTCCCACCACCGACACTTAAAATTTAAGAGAAATTAATAGTAGGTTTTTTAATAAATAGAAAATATAATCTAAGTACTCATTTTCCTCCATGATTTACATGGCCACCTGCAGTGTGCTGTACCTGTGTTCAAAATACAGTGGCTGCAGGTACTGAAACAATATCATCTCAAAGGCTGGATGGTCTGAGGCTACCTAACCTTGATTACTAAGCAGCCACACCTGAATATGGATCAGAGCAGCAGGAAAGGGGAAAAAAACTCAAGAAATTGGAGGAGACTTTCGGAAGATTCTGTGGTCAGGAAAATTTGGAGGCCAGAGATAGACCTACGACCAGGTAAAGCCCAAAAATAGATGTTGAATGAAGATGAGGAAAGACATGTAATTTAGGAAGGAGGGGAATAAATCAGGTTTGTTTCAAACTGCTGCAAAGACAGTGTTTGGTTTGGGTTACACCAAGGGAGAGTTCTGGTCCTGACAGATTTATTGCCAGCCTAAGGCTACAGCTGCAATACAGCAGAAAGTTGACTTAAGGTATGCCACTGCAGCTACATGAATAACATCGCTGGAGCTAATGTATCTTAAGCTGAGTTATGGAGGAAGTGTACACTGGGTATGGAAGGGGGTAATAGGAGAGATTTGGGGAGTGGAGATGGGCTACAGAGGCTGAGTGCTGACAAATGACCTTTGGTCATGAGGCAGCTGCCCTGTTACACAAATGAATGATATAATTGACTGCAGTGGATAAAGTGATCTCCCAAAGCCAAGAGAACATTTTTATTTCATACTTTCACATCTAATGTTTAATGCAATTGAGCTGAATAATATTAATGCAGAAAAGCAGTATTCTAAGTCATGTTTCATACCATTAAGTTATTCCCAGCACAAAAAATGTAATTGCTTTCCCTTATCATAATTTCAGGAAGATGAAGAACTGGATATTTAAGAAATATTTCATGAAATAAAGAATAAAACGTATTTATCAACATTCAAAAGTCTTCTCTTTTGCAAGTTCTCTAGATGTTATAAAATAAAAACATAGGAGAATTCTATATAGGTGCTAATTTTCTGGTACAAATTATTGCCCCTTTGGCAGCTTGGACAATTGTATTGTGACTCTCACAACAATTACAGTTCTTAAAGCTCCAGATACTGAGGTCTGGTGGATTTGTGAGAATGTCTGGCTTATCATTAAAATAAAAGAGACTTTAGCCATCATGGCTGGAGAGAAAATCTTAAAATGTGATCTCAGAGTTACCTAAATATAAAATAAAAGAACCCATAAGACCAATAAAAAAACACACAAAAAACCAGAAGGTTCTTGTGTAAAGTTAGTTGTCATGGGTTAAGGTTTTCTCATTTAGGATAAGAGATAGGGTCCACTCCTCAGGCGATTGCCCTATCCCCTAGGACACTCCAGAAACCTCCCTATGTTGAGGATGTCCCTTATCCTGCATTCCTAGTGCCAGATCCTGCCTTCCTAGATCCAGAGCTGGGTTACAAGGACACTGGAATAGCGCACCTGTTATTTTGAAATCTATTTCAAAATAAAGGGCCATTTTAAAGACTCGGAATAGCTCTGCAGTGTAGATGTAGCCTTAGTGGGCAGCTGACTTGAGCCAAGTGAATGTGTTTTACTGCAGTTAAGACATATGCTTAGAAACTAATCCTGCAAGATGCTAAACACCTCCTTAAAAATGTTGAGTATCCTCAGCTCCTACAGACTTCCATGTAACTGAGAGTATTTCATTTCTTACAAGATTAGTCTGAGTCCATAATTTCATTATCAGTGTCCTAGTGCCCCACATCTGTTTATAGAACACTTTCTTAAATTTGAAATCATTTTCAGTGTACTCAGAATTGTCAAATGTTTGATCTAGCTGTCTATATTTAGGGAAGCAGTTCATGCTCAGTGCAAATATGCAAAATAAATTGCCAGGCAGTAATTATCATGTTAGATTGCAACACATGTCCAACCTATAGCAAATAGAGTGGTCTGTTCCCTCAAAACTTGCTGCAGAGATAACCATACAGTATTTTCATTTTGGAAGGCTTGTATGGTTCTGGACCTCTGTCTTTTGAGGCCATGTCAGTCATGTGTTTCTAAGAAACAACAACAACTGAGGCCACATCTACATGGCAGGGCTAAAGCCAAAATAAGCTATGCAACTTGAGCTATGTCAATTGCGTAGCTTAAGTCTAAATAGCTTATTTCAGCTTTGGTGCTGTCTACACAGCAGGAAATCTGAATTTGAGCACTGTTCTTCCAACTTCTCTTATTCATCATAAAATGAGGGTTACAGGGTTTGGAGTAAAAAGTCCTCCAGCTTGACATTGGAATGTAGATATGGACTATGTTATTTCAGAATAACAGTGCTGTGTAGACATAGCCTGATTGTGCTGTGTTATGTCTGTAGGGAATGCAATTATTCCTTTAAGGAAGACTGTCAAGTCACGTAGTTACAAGAGCTCTACATGTTCAGTTAGAACTGAATGAAACACCAAAATAAATTATTTCCCCATTTTCAGGTCTTAGACTTCCATGGATCTGTTGCACTTAAATAAAAGTTTTAAGGAACTTTCTTGTGAACCGTTTTTCACCAACTGACTGTACAAATACATAAAACTACTTCGACCAAACACTATCCTTAGGAATTTTAGAAGATGAGTGAGAAGTGCTCCCTAGAAGTCACAAGACCTAAGCACAAACTGGAAGGTTAGAAGTCTTAGAGCAAACAACAAGTTGGAAAATTTAAACAAAAGGAAATCTGAATTAAAAAAATCTGTTTTTTTTTTCAGAATGTTATGATTTCCTACCCATGCCCCACCACTATAGTATTTTCTGATCTGACTTTGTTAGGTAGCCATTTATATTGGATAGCAGAATTCCTTTATGAAAGGATGATTATTTATTTAGCAGGCTTGGGAGACTTGTTTATATGTTTTCATATTAAAAAAACCTCACTCATTATTGTGAATTGCTGAAGCTTTTGCAGCAGAGGGTGAAGGAGGGCAGAACAAGTCTCCTGCCAGTATCAGAATCAAGGTGGCATACAGAGTGGGTAGAGCCAACTGAGCCACAGGTCAAAGCCAATATAGGTCCAAGGGTTGTGGCCACTGACCACAAATCAAGGCAACAGTGTATTTCCTGATTGGCCTGATGGTGCAAATAAAATATAATTTCTCTATTAATAATAATTCAGTAAACCATTCTATGAATTCATTCCATTATATACAAGGCAGTCAAGATTATTACTGAGCTATATATTTCCATGATATTGTTTTGGCCTGTAAATCAATGTTTGAGGTCTCTGAAATGGCAGTACATTCTTCATAGTTGAGCTGAATTGATTTATTTACATCTTGGACTAAGGAAAAAGAGCTGGTAGCATAAGAAGGGACTCACCTAAAAGGAATGCTTGTGCTGGGTACAGGGAATTTAGAACAAGTAGGTCCTCCTCTCAGGATTGATAATGCTTGCATGAGTAGGGTTGCCACATGTCCAATTCTGAACCAGACAGTGGAGTATTTGAGCTTTCTGTTCGGGAAACAAACTGAGAAAATATAAATGTCCGGTATTTTCTAAATAAGATGTAATGTAGATTGTGATGTAATATCAAATGTGTCCGGTATTTTTGTTAAAACCATCTGGCAACCCTATGCGTGAGGGACCTTAGGAGTATGAGCAATTGTACGTAGGAAAGAAGAAATGCCTGTCATTGGGGTATAGGGAGCAACGCACCATTGCTGCTGAATTCCTAACTCTGGGATGAAGAACACTGAGTTCCTAAGTCTGTAGAATTGAGAAAATAGAAAAGATTTTTAACTAACAAAAAAAATTAAATAAACCCTTTTTACAAGTGAATTTAATGCCACTAAAAGATGCCAGACTGACAGTATTGAAAACTGAAATGCCTGAAAACATTTACAATAATTCTTTCAAAAAATGGTAGTGACATTAAAAGAGAATCATTTTCTTGGGCTCATATAAGAACTTATATTTGTGTCACATTATTTATGATTTTGTCCTTTTTGCATTTTTTTATAAAAAGGAACTAAAATTGGAATAAAATAACAAGCGGTATGTAAGTAGCAGCTGAAGAAGATATGACAGGAAGGTTCACTCTTGCTAATCCTAAAATTCCCCAGTTTATATGATGAGACTGCCAACCAGATTCTAATGAATGCCTGTTGTTACAGTGTTGTTTGTGATGCAAATAGCTGTATATAAGGCACCAGTATTGTGGACCAATGGTCTAAATGGCCAAATGATCTAAAAGTTAAGCTTATTGTCAAATCAGATTTATACATAGAAAAATTGATTATGGGGCACATAAGTAATACAAAACCTCTTGTTTCTACCTGCCTCAAAACAAGGAAATCTATTTGGAGACCAATGGAACAAAAAGAAGCAAAAAACAAAGGAAAATCAAGCAAGGGGACAAATTCTATTGTAAGTTTCAGAGATGTGTCTCAGATGTCAAGTATTTTTATGAACAATGGTCCTCCCCAAATCAAGCTAACCAGAGGTAGGAGATTGCTAGCAAACAGTGGTATGTGCAGTTTTAGATAGCATTTTCATTAATGACCAGAGGTTTAAGAAACATCATATTAATAAAATCCACATATAAAACTAATGTGACACTAAGGACAGAGGTATAATATAAAGGGACCTAGACATATGATATATGATAAGAAAAGTTACAAAAGTAGATTGTTGGGGGAAAATAGAAACTGATACACCCTTGAAAGATAATCATTAATGCAATTATTCCGCGAAGAGGAGAAAGCAAGATGACAGTAAAGATGAAAGTGATCAAAGAGTGATAATGGAGAGCAAATAGGATATGACTTTGATATGGCAGCAAAAATGGATAGTTTAATTTCAGTTTGTGTAAAACACTATGGATGCGTCTACACAGTACCCTAAACTCAAAATAAGATACGCAATTTGCGCTACACAAATTGGATATCTATATTTTCAATATAATGCACCATTTGGAGCCATCCCTTATCCCTCTTGTAATGAGGTTTCCCGGGATGGTGAAATAGTGTGCCCATTATTTTGAAAAATATTTCAAAATAACAGGTGGCTTGTGTAGACGCGGAGTAGTTATTTCAGAATACCTCTGGTATCCCGAAATAGCTGTGCTTTGTAGACGTACCCTATGTCACCAATCTAGGAACTAACACTACATTTACATATGGTACAGGTGATCTCTCACACATATTACCTTTGAATGTTATGTTACCAGGAAAAAAAAACCCAACAAATTGTAGTGTGTTTTGAATACAGAAACAAGACTTCTTAGAGACTTTGTTAGAAAGAAATATTAAGAAAACATTATGTGCAAATGTTAGCTGTGCTTTAAGATTAGAGATGCAGCAAGGCATGGTATGAAATTAAGAATTAGAGGAAACCTTCCAGCCAGTAAATTCCATTAGATTAAAGATTAGTCCTCCAAGGACAAAACAGAGCAAGTCCCATTGCTTGGCACACATAAACTGAACTGGACAAAATATTAGCAAACATATTGTAGAAATAAATTCTGCTTTGGAGAGACGAGAAACAGAGTGGACTTGTAACTTTTAGCTACCTCTTACTTTTTCTGATTCAGAGTTGAATAAACCCATCTGTCCTAACTTCTTGTTCATCTTCTTGAAAATGTTGTCTCCAAATCAGCCAATCATGTACTCTTTTGCATTTTAAGTTTCCGGACTCATGACACTGCTTGACCGCTTAGGGATCTGCTATCCAGCATCTTGTCCAAAGAGTCTCTGCATATGCAGAACAATAGACTGTATGGTAATCAGAACTGAGTCCTCTTACTTCCCTATGACTTAAACTCACAAACTCTCAGAACTCCCCACAAAAGCGGTTCTTCTTGTTCACTTTGAAGATACAATACATGAAATGCAGACAGAGGTAGTGCTAACCATCCGGGGGCCCTAACCATGAATTTTTTTTGGGGGGGGGGGCAAATAACACATATTGAAAAAGTGAATGGGGGACCCTAAGCAATTACGTAGTCTGTTATACCTAACACCAGCATTGAACACAGACACTTTACCCATGGTCCTAACACACACTGTTGCTCTTAAGCAACAGAAATATACTAGAGCTGGGTGAATAACTGATTTGCAATTTGGTGGCAATTCTGGGAAAATAATGGTTCTAGTCCAACCAAATTTAAAATGTTGAGGAATTTTTGGGGAAATGGAAATAAACCCATTTTAAGTCTTTATCAGAATGGAGGTTTGAACCTCTCTAAGGGTATGTCTACATAACAGCGTTAATTTGAGTTAACTTAATTCGAAATAGTTAATTTGAATTAAGCTAATTTGAAATAACGCATCTATACACAAAAACTATTTTGAAATAGCGTTTTGCTATTTCGAAATAGCGCGTCCACATTGAGTGGACCCTGAACCGAAGTTAAGGCTGGCTGGAACCAGTGCTGGCAGGGCATCAGGTTAGGACTTAGTGTGTGGGGCTGCTGCCTGAGGCTAACTGAGCTCCGTGCTTGAAGGGACCCTACACCCACCCTGGATAGACAGTTTTCAGAGTTCCCCACTTGCTTGTCTACCTCAATGAGGGTATGTCTACACTACCCCGCTAGTTCGAACTAGCGGGGTAATGTATGCATACCGCACTTGCTAATGAAGCCCGGGATTTGAATTTCCCGGGCTTCATTAGCATAAGCGGGGAGCCGCCATTTTTAAATCCCCGCTGCTTCGAACCCCGTGTAGCGCGGCTACACGGGGCTCGAACTAGGTAGTTCGGACTAGGGTCCTATTCCGAACTACCGTTACTCCTCGTGAAACGAGGTGTACCGGTAGTTCGGAATAGGCACCCTAGTCCGAACTACCTAGTTCGAGCCCCGTGTAGCCGCGCTACACGGGGTTCGAAGCAGCGGGGATTTAAAAATGGCGGCTCCCCGCTTATGCTAATGAAGCCCGGGAAATTCAAATCCCGGGCTTCATTAGCAAGTGCGGTATGCATACATTACCCTCCTAGTTCGAACTAGGAGGGTAGTGTAGACATACCCTGAGGGACAACAAAGCAGTCCTGTCTTGGAGTGCCCGCACTCGGGACACCACAGCACTTGGCCAGAGCTACACTGGGCACACCGGTGCATCTCGTGGGGTCGTTGCCAACAGCCCAGCTGCACTTTCTGCAGGCTGCCATCCGGAGGGTCCATTGGTGGGCTGTCAGGACCCAGGAGGCCCTACAGAAGAACATCCACACCGAGGAGCCCTCAGAGCCTCCTTGGTCCTCCCCACTGGGGCTCGTGCCCCATTCCTCCCTCACGTCCTTCCACTTACCCCTCCCTAGCCCCCCTTTCTGATGTCAAATAAAAGACACATTTTCATAAACATGAACTGTCTTTATTTAACAGAACTGGGGAGGGGGAATGAAACTTTGGGGAGACTAGGGAAAGGAGGCAGGAGAGGGGAGGAGAGAGGGGAGGAGAGGGGAAGGGGAAAACTGGGAGGAGGGAGCTGGAAGGAGGAAGCAAGGGGAGGAAGGGGGAGAGGAAGTTTAGTGCTCAGGGGTGGAGGGTCTCATCGGGTCATGTGTCTGCCAGCACAGCGGGTGCAGGGGCCTTGGCGTCCCTGGGGGGATGGGGAGGAGGGGGTGGAGGTTGAGGTGGGAGAGGTGAGAGGAGGAGCAGGAGTGGGAAGAGGAACAATAGCTGGGTGGACAGCAGGCACTGGTGTGGCACGGAGCAGCACACTCTGCAGCAGGGCCTGCAGGTGTGAGCACATGGCATGGTCCTGGGCAAGCTGCTCCTGGCAGAGCTGCAGGTCCTCCTGCACCCAGCCCTGGATGGTGCGGTGCAGGGCTCGCAGGGCCTCCAGGTGCTGTTCCCGGTACCCCTGCCATGTGCTGGTGGTCTGGAGAAGCCCTCGGGTGCGGGAGCATGTCCCAGTCGGGGTGGTGCGCCCTGCACGTGCAGCTGGTGCAGCTGTGGAGAAAGAAGGGCAGTGGTCAGTTCTCCCTGGGGACTTAGTGGATGATGCCCAACGCCCCCTGCGAGGTGAGAATGACTGTGCCCTGCACCATCAGAGCCGATGTGCTTACACAGAGGCCATGGTTGGGATGTCTGGCTCTCCCTGGGAGTGGAAACTACCCCAAGACCACACCCATGCCACTGTGTCGTGTATAATGCAGCCGAGGTGGGAGAGGAAATGTCCCCTGCCTCTGTGCAGAGGGGGCGAGTGAAGGGAGGGTGTCCTTCTTGGTCCCGCCCCGGAGTCAGGAGCATGTCAGGTCTCTTCACACATGCATGTGGCTATCAGGCCATGGCCCCTATGTGCCACGCAGCTGGAGCCACCTGCCTAAGGGTGGCACGGCACGTACCCGCACATGCACAGGTGGTTGCATGATCCATGGGAGGCATGGTCCACGTGCGTGGTCCCTGGTCTCCCTCCCCTCTCTGCATTTACCTCGTGTGGCCTCCCCTGACGACTCTGCTGACTCCGGAGCCGGGACAGCTCGGGGGTCCTGCTGGCATGGTACCCTCTGTGCTGGCCCCTCTGCTGTGCCTGGGTCAGGGCCCTCTGGTCCCGGATCACTGTCCCCTGGGGTGGCATGGACCATCCCGCCCCCCAAGATGCGGTCAAGGGTGGGGAAGTAGGAGCAGGTATCAGCCCCTGCTGCAGCGCCACCCCTGGTGGCCCTGGCGAACCCCTACTGCAACTCTTTAATTTTCAGGCGCACCTGCTCCTGTGTGTGCCTGTGGCTTTTCTGGGCCATGGTGACCACTATGCAGCCATAGACGGCTGCATTCCTCCTCCTGGTGTGGAAATCATGGACATTGGGGACCTGCCCCCAAATCTCAATGCGGTCCATGATCTCCGCACCAGTCCGTCTACGGCCCTGGCTGGCCCCTGTGTGCTGGGGGACTGGGCGGGGGATGGCTGGCTGGCACTGGCTGCCACTGGCTGCCTGGATCATCCTGGGACAACTGGGTCAGGGGCAGAGATTGCTGGCAAGCCTAGTTCTGGCATGTGCTGTATGGCCAGAGTCTACCTCTTTAAGGGCTCCGGGGCTGGGGTAGAGAAGAGAAGTTTTCCTGGTTTGGCCCAGAGTGGCAACCAGGGGAAACTGGGAAGGGCTGGAGGCCAGCTAATTCAAATTAAGTGTCTACACAGCACTTATTTTGAATTAGCTATTTCGAATTTGGCGTTACTCCTCGTAGAATGAGGTTTACCAAATTTGAATTAAGCGCTCCGCTATTTCAAATGTAATTCGAAATAGCGGTTTGCATGTATAGATGCTATTGAAGTTAATTCGAAATAACAGCTGTTATTTTGAATTAACTTTGCAGTGTAGACATACCCTAACATCCTAGCTGTGTGGCCTAACACTGGGCTCAAGGTGATGGGTGAAGGCAAGAAGCACACCATAACCTCAACCACTTCCTCTTCCATTGGCTAGTTTATGAACGGGTGAAATTCTTCATGTCAAATTCATGAATAGTTTTTCCTGCTTTTTCATCATTTTCATCAACTATTTGTCTGAAAAAATTCATGCAACTCTAAAATCCACAAAGTACAGAGTGTATGAAAACACGCAAACATCCTGAATACAATGGCCACTCCTCAGCCACATACTAGCTCACATTTCCCTTGGAAGTCCTTCACGAACAAGCTGAATTCAGGAAAGCAGGGCTCCTCCCTGATTTGTCAGGCTCCCATAGCTTCCCTCATATGAAGCAGTAAGTGGCCGAAGACTCCAAATAAATACCCTCTGCCTTTTTTTGTAGCCTTCCAGTCCTTCTGATCAGCCTCAATGGGTGATCACAGACCCCTGGAAGGTGAGTTACCTTCCAACTTCCCCTGGACTACCCAGTTCTCCTGACTGGATGCAACCCTATCTTCTGGGATGTTTGTATTTGAATAGAGGACCATCTTGATTTAACAGTCATCTATTGTCAGTCCAGCATAAATAGCTTTGCAAATATCAGCTTAGCATAGAGGAAAAGAGACCACATATAAGGCATCTTGTCCCCATATTCAAAATGGTGGTTGCAACCTAATAAAAATACATGTATAGAGAGTTATAATCTCACACAGAATTCATAAAATGCACAGATTCCCTAATCATCACATACATTAACTTTGATGCACTTTTCTGTGGGATACCAGGAAATACTAACTAAACTGCACGGTGAAGGCCAATGTATTTGGGCTATACCTTATCTGTACATTGCTCAGAACTGAAGTGGTTAACAGCATTGGCATTTATGTAACTCAAGGAAGAGTTCAAATCAAATTAAATATCCTATAAAGATGACGATGGGAAGGTTACACTTAATGTCTCCCAAAGCCTAATGCTATCAAGTTGCAAACTCATTCGTGGATAATGCTGCCAAGATCATGTGCACAAACACAAAGAGAACAGCTTTTAAAAAACTATATAGCAAAAGAGATGTGGTAACAGATAGTGAAACCTGCAGCAAAATCCTATTTTTGCAGATTCTATAGCTCAGCACTGCTTGTGGATTTCCATTGTCCTTGCTGATGAGTGAACAGACTCAAAACCAGGTACCATGTGGCATGAACATCTCTAATTGCCATTTTTCTCTGATAACATGTTCAGCTTGTCTTATCTGTCAGCCATATCTCATTATTATTCAGACTGAGAAATGCTGATTTGTGAAAAAAAGACAAGATTTCAGTGGAAGATATGTATTCACTGAACATCACCCCAGTATGTTGTGCCTCAGAATATAGGGATTTTTTTAAAAAACTAATTTTTCATCTCTCACACATCCATAGGTGGACAGTACTTTTTCCTATATATTCACAAGCTTTTATCAGAATATTTTGTGTTTGGAAATGAAAGGTACACCCTGCCATTAATCATATGAATTTACGTTATTTATTTATTTATTTATTTATGTTTACAGGTACAAATCAGAGTAGCTGAGCAAAATCACATCACTGATGATTGAAAGCTTCTTATTCCTCATGGTATGCAAAGTTTAGTAAAGTGTCTATTAAAATCATCCATTCTCAGGACTGAGGCACTCCTTACTTCATCATTTCTGATATAGTGCATGGTGTCAACTGCATATTTTTAAAAATTTTATGATTTTACATTATCGTAGGTGGAATCTGAAAGGATTGTCTTCAATTTTTACTCCTCAATTTCTGCTTATTTACTATCTAATGCACATCAGTTGGAGAGTTTTTGGCATGAGCCTGAATTTTTATCTTAACACCATATTTCAACAACAATTGAGGAGAAAAAAATCTATGGTCGGAAATGTTAAGTTGTCAGCCGACGGTCAGGGCAGTGTGTGTGTGTATGTTTCTGAGAAAAGGTTTAACATCCGTGCCTTTACTGCTAGGACCGGGGTCCCATCGCAGAGGGTGGCCAGCAGGCCAACAGACGCCCCGTTATATAGGAAGAGCTTATTACACCTTAGATTTTAGCTGCTAGAACACAGGGGGTTCCTTCGCAGAGGGCAGCCTAGGAAAGGCTGAAAAGGTGCCCCAATGGATCTTGTCTCCTGGGAGTGACACAGATCCAAACGCCCAAGCTCTCCCTATGTCTGTCCCTTTATGACCGGCTGAAGTTCTTTTAAATTGTGCTTGGTTCTGTTACAGCAACTGAAGGAGTCAGGTTAAAGCTTAAACAGTTACAGGTTTATTGAGGAAGCTTATAAATCATATGGTTGCAATGGCTATTGTTCTATTTCTTAACTATTAGCAAAATATAGGTCTTAAAAATGGTTACAAAGAAGATAAAGATAGAAAAATAGAAATAATGGTACCAAGTAACAGCTTACTCTTTCTATGTGTACACTTAAGACAGAGGACCACATCCAGGTACCATTTTTACCCCCTTCTGTGCCTCTCGACTCCAGCATGTCAGGCCAGGGCCGGTCCCTCAATTCCTAGGAAAGACGAAAATACGAGGTGGGCGTCCCCATAGAACCTCGGGAGGTCAAACACCTAACCTGACCAGCAGGTAGAGGGTAGAATGACACTCCAAGTGAGTGTGTGCTGGGCCCATCTTATATACTTATGGGGTCACGTATTTCTCTTTCTTATCTGTATTGCCAATTGATGCTGGTCTGTCTGCTGTGAGACCAGTTCTTACAAGGGAGTTGTGAACTTAATTTACATTTGTAAGAGAGATTTGAGATGATTAAATTTTGAAGTACTGGACATTGTTTTCTCAGTGGGAAATTCCTCTCAGGGACTGTGTGTGTGTTCGAATCAACATAGGTGCCAGCCGGTGGCAGTCTCACATATCCTGATCTCTCCTCATATCTATGTTTCAGCTTCTCAGGATCAGATGAGCCAGCATAGACTATGCTGATTTTATTGCTCCTTATCTGTCCTGTATGCTTCAGGAAGTCAAATAAGATGGATGATATGGAGGCTGTCTGGCCACATAAGTGCAAAGTCGAGCACTGAAAATTCAGAAGCATTGGAAATGAAGGCAGCCTGTACACCCTTATTCCCTGCCCCCACCTTGTGTGTGCCCATTATAATACAAGTTAAACCTCCTAAATCTGGAACTCTCTGGTCCGGCAACATCTGTGGTCCAAAAGGACCAGAGATATTGCCGGACCAGAGAGCCCTGGCACTGGGAAGTGTGATCCAGCCAAGAGTCCAGAGGTGGGGCGCCTCAGTGAGGCACCGAGCAAGCCCTGTCCCTGGGAGTCCTGGTTGGGCAGGTAGCCAGTGAGCCCCAGCTCCGGTGGGCATGGCAGCAGCAGGGCTGTAACAGCCAAGGAGCACTGCTAATCAGAGAGCCCAGCGGCAGCTGGGCTGGAGCAAAGCCAGCCACAGGGAGAGGCAGCCCATTGGGAGGTCAGTGGCAGGGGAACTCTGATAATCCAGCAAATTCCCTCATTCAGGATAGATCAGGTCCCAAGGGTACAAGACCAGGGAGGTTCAATATGTACAGTCTTTAATTACATGATCAAATACTATTTTTCCCCATTCATCCTCCTTCTGCCTCTGTTCTTATCCATCTCCCTGTCACAGCTCTAGGATCCTGCTCCAATCATACAGACTCCTCACCAGCACACCCTTTGCTCCCCGCACCCTGGCTCTCACCTAGATATCCCCAGCTGTCTTTGCTTCTTATCCTATGCATCCTACTCTGTCTCCTGCCCCCTCTTACTTTGGTACTATCTCAATCCCCCTTTCCTTGACTCCTGCCCTTTCTGCCATGAGCAGTTCTTCAGTGCACTAATATGATCATCTACTCCTGGCTACATGGAGTCCTAAAATAGCCTAAATAGTCCTAAACTGGTCACTATTTCTATTTCCATTTGCTGGATTGTATTTATGCACCTGTGTTTTAGCCACGCCCTCTCCCTCATTTTTCTCATTCTAACATTGCTCAGATCAATAACAAACAAACACTAGAGTTTCACCCATTTTGAACAATAATGTGCCAAAGTCTCTCTGCACATAAGTTAAGCCCTAATGATTTGGGGACTCCTGCACTTCTTTCAAAGCAATGTTCTAGTGCCAGCAGGTTTAAACCCTGTTTTATGACACAGCCACATATTTAATGAGCAGTTGTCTTTTATCTACTCTCTCTGAAGCCTAAGGACCCCAGAAGTTACCCATATCCAGTGTCCCTTTCAGCAGTCTTTCTTATACAACAAAAGTTATGCTATTATGTGCATTTATTATTATTTTTATTCTGGTAGCACTTGCACTGTTCTGGACATTGTTTTCTGTCTTACATAGACTCAAAAGAGCTAAGAGGGTTTTTTAAATTTGCTTATTTTCTGTGGTTTGCTTCAGTATTTACCCCAAATTTCTTGTCAAAAAGGCCTAAAAAGATAGCTTCAAAAGAAGAGATCTTCAAAACTTCATCACAAACACACCAATATGCTACAAATACATCAGAAATCTAAATGTTATTAAATAATGAAAACTATAATGAAAAGCAAGATGGGGGGGGAAGACTGACAGGTGAGGAAGAATTCTTGCTCTCATTAAAAATTCCAGATTGAAGCTATATTCATACTAGTTGAATGACATGGCATGTGCACCGGTTGATGGAGTTGTACATTACATGGGTTAGGGTTTTGGTACCTGCATGGGTAATGCTACAGTTTGGCTTGTCTTACTAGTAGCTCACGATTGGTCCCTACTTCTATTTATTCTTTGTAGTCCATGTGGATTCTAGTGAAATTTGCTTTCATAGATAATTTTATGTTTTATCTGGAGCCACTGGCTAAATGAGTATTTAACAATGTGGATGAAATCTCATTTCCAAAGCCAGGGCTCATTTATCACTGCTCTCAGATGTAATGATCAGCAGGTGGCTTTTTGATAGGACCACCAAACGAAGTGATTTGATTTCCATATGTGGAAAACGAATTTTATTCATTCTGAGTGTTGGTAAAGGATTTAGCACCTTGGGACTGTGCTAATTGAGACAATTATAACTTGACTCACCTGCCATAGTAATAAAATGTCTCACTGAGTTCTCTCTGCTCTTGCAAGACAGGTTTTTTCCTTCTATGCACTAGCCTAATTTGGCATACTTACTAGTTTAATAGAGCTGCATCTTTAAACTTAAGTAGATATTGAAGGGATGAAAAAAGGGAAATGTTATCAAAATCAATCCTCCTAACTTAAGTCTAATAAAAGGCCACAATCTATTGTGAGTTACATAAGCAGTGTTCTTCATTGTTCTTCCCAGATTACTAAATATATACTTGAAGATAGATTGAAAAAAACCATCTCTGATAAGGAACAAAAGCAGCTATATTTTCACTTATGAGCTTTTATGAATTGTCCCTCTGTTCTTTAAACTTCTATCCCTTTCTCTATCTGTATTCATAATCGACATTTAATTTAGGCCCCAGTCTTCTTCCTAGTAGAGAAAATGGGAGTTTTTCCCATTGAGTACAATGTGAGAAGATAATGCCCTTTAGCTTGAAGGGTCTTTAAAGCAAGGCTATGTGCATTTTAATCTCTGTAAAGAGCATGTAAGCTTATAACATGCAACTGTAAACAACAATCAACTACATATGGCTTGTTTTGGATCCTTAGATGCTCAAGTAACTGTAGCTATGAGTGTTTTGCATTCCATCTTCCCCTACTGAGGTAGAAAACACTATTTCTTTTAGACACAGACCCTCTTTCCATTCATCTATGGCTTTCTTCTTTCATCAGTACATTGCTATGTACTTTATCTAATACTGAACTTCAAGGTTATATGGAAGTTAACATGAGTTAAGAATGTGGCTTCCATCTTAGGGTATGTCTAGACTACATGGCTCCGTCAACGGAGCCATGTAGATGAGGTTTCTAGACATAGGGAAATGAAGTGGCAATTTAAATAATCGCCGCTTCTTTTACATCAAAATGGCTGCCGCGCTGTGCCGATCAGCTGTTTGGTGGCACAGCACGGTAGTCTGGACACTCCGCAGTCAACAAGGGAAGCCCTTGTCGACAGCCCCGTTATGCCTCGTGGAATACCCCAAGATGGAAGCCACATTCTTAACTTACGTTAACTTCCAGCTGCCCACCCTGGGAGCAGACAACACAGGATACAGAACCCACCAGAGGTGGGGGGGGGGGGAGGTTCAGCTCTCAAGTGGCTAGGGCATATAGGGCATTGACCTGGAGAGCAGAGTGTGGTGGATTCAAGTCCTGGGAGCAGCTAGACAGCTAACACAGGCTGCCCCAGGGATCCCCCCACATTTTGTTGCAGATTTTCCAAAGAAAATGCTGGTGTTTTCTATCATCTCCCAGTCCTAACAGAGACTTGGGATTAACATGGCTTTCTCAACTAAAAGTCTTATACATGTTCAGACATTGTGATTGTGAATACCTGGTGAGGCAGTCTGCCAAAGACAAGGCTGGCCTTGAATCTTGATATCTACGGCTTCAGTTGAATGGCTTGTGTGAAATTTGGAAGAGCAGCTTAGAGGCCTCTCTCCTTTATTCAAGAATAGAATCTCATGGCAACCTGAAAGAAAAAGTCCTCATGGCAGGCAGAAAGCCACACTTGCAGTGTAACCTCAGCCTTAGGCTACTTGTTGCTTCAAGTGCCTTCAAGAAAGTGAAGGTGATTCTCGTGTTGTGTGTTAGTTTTATTTAAAAGTTTTTCTGAGTGTTATTTTAACAGGCAAATTAATCTCTTACATTCACTGATGTAGCACAGGAGGTGTGTGGGGGGGTATTTGCCCCTCCACTCCCCCATCATCTCGTGGCTTGCCTGATCCTCCTCCACCCACCACCGCCTGCTGAAGCGTCTTCCACCCCTCTCTGCCCCCAGCCCCAGCTTCCTCCATTTTCAACAGTATAAGAGTGCCCGCCCCAAACTGGAGGGGGCAGGGGAAGACACGGTACAAGCTCCCCGCTCCTCCCAGGATCAGGCTCAGCCCTGCGCCAGGTTTGGGATTCTGTAGCATGGTGGCGGGGAGAGGGGGAGATGCAAATTTTGTGGTTTCCAACTGCTGTTCTACCCTCCACATCTGATTTTGAAACCCTGTTTCCAATATATTTTTTCCAACATTCTTTTCAAATTCCCAAACCGAGGCTCGATTTCCTTAGCTTTTCTATAATTAGTGTCACCTTCACACTTCCCCAATTTTATTTGTTCTGAATGTGATCCATACTTGTAACTTGAAGTGCCCATTTTAACATTAATTTCCAATATACTCCAGATCTGCCCCAACCTCTTCCTCAGTGCCCAGAATTTGAAGCCTTACAGGGCTAATTACTATCTTATAGATATTACTTATCAATTGATCACTCTGCTCACTTCTCTTCATTTAGACTATGCCTTTACTGGTCTGCTTTAACTTCATATTTGACATCACCATTATGCAGGTCTGTAAAGCTTAAGTGCTTGAACTTCTTTGCCCTTGGTAATGGATGTCCCCAGACTTGGATTTCTTCAGCATATAACTGCATCTAAAGACCATATACTTCTCTTTCTATTTCTGTTGACTTTCATGCCATTTCTTTCAAATCCATCCATCCTTCTAAATCTTCTTTCACTTTCCCTTTGTTCTCCATCATGAGTAGTACATCATCTGCAAAAGTGTGCATAAGCGTGCTACTCTCTGCATGTTTTCAGTATGCGTATTGAGTACAATTGTGAACAAGCCTTGATGACTTTGACTCTTACTAGACATTTTTCAGTTTCTCCACATAGCCTTTTGCCAGTGGTAACAGCACCCATATATGTAGCCTGGATGAGCCAGGCGTAGCCTTCCAGTATCTGTTTCATTCTGAAATACTACCCAACGAATTCTCTTGAAATGCTGTTACAAGCTCTCTCAAGAGCAGGAATTTTCTTTTTTTGCTCTATTTTTCACAAGCATTCTTAATGAAACAACGGCATCCATTGTTAGCTTTCTTGGCAGGAATCCAAACTGACTGTCAAAAATCTTTCCTTCTCTTTGTAGTTTCTCATCAAGAACTTTGTCCCAGATTTTCAGGATGTGGCTCATATGTTTAATTCCTTTGTAGTTACCATACACTTATATTTCTCCTTTCCCTTTAAATATTTGTACATGTATGCTCTTTCTTCAGGCATCAGGAATCTTCTCAATCTGCATGATGAAATTAAACCAGTCAATCTGTGCATGCCCATTTGTCCCAGGCATTTTCATACTTGTCCTGGTATGTCATCAGGGCCCAGAGGTTTGTTTTTCATGTTACTTAATGCCTTTGCAACTTCTGCTAGGACTCATGCAACCAAACCCTCCTTTGGTTTTATATCATGGTACCGTTCTTTTGGATTCTCTTAATTCAGAAATCTTTCCAGTGTAATTTTTCCCTCGTTCCTGCAGCTGATTCTCAAGAATTAAGTGACAGCTGCTTGCAGCAACCCCTTCAATGCTTCAGAAGATTTCTCTGGGCCACTTTCCCATGAATTTAGCACTCTCTTTTTTTCCAGTAGAGCCTCAGCCTGCAAATCCTGGTAGCCCACCAGAAGCTGCCTACCTCCATAGGTCTCTGCCTGCTACACAACTTTGTCTGGCATGCTTGCTTCTTTCAGTTTGCATGGCATCCCATCTTTTTCTCTCTTCAAGCTCCAGGGAGTGACTGCAGCTGCTCTGTACTGCAGGTCCTCTTATTTATGGGCCTGCCCAGCCCTGATTGGCTGCCTCCCACACAGACTCCATAGGGCAATATTAATTTCTTATGGGCCAGTGTAAACACTCCATCACAAATGTATTAATTTGATATATCTCATGTTTTGATAATTGCTAATCTGGAACGGACTTTATGGTATTGTTAAGGCTGACTTCTAATGAGCAGTGACTGTGCTGAGGTGACAATACAAATTCTGTATTTTAAATATTAAATGTTTGTTTATTTGTGGGCTGGCTACTTGCCAGTTGATAAAAGTTATTTCATCCCATCTACCCTATTAGCTCATCAGCTTTGTGTTTTCTACTATTTGTGTCTAATATGTATCTAAACACTGCCGGTAATGAGGCTTCCATCACTTTCTTTGGGATTTTAGTCCGTAACGCTAGTGAGCTCACTGCCAGAGGCTTTTCCTTATATTAATCTTACTTTTCTCCCTCCTTACTTCCACCCAATTCCTCCTGAAACAAATTTTTGCTTTCCAGGTATACACTTAGGAAGTAGATCCATAAGCTCCTCCCAAATGGTATATCCAAGGCCTCCCTTTTCAGCTACTACACCCCAAAATGCTCTTTTCCCTAGTAGGAAGTTACATAGTTTGGAAGATGTCTGTTAAAGTTAATATTTCTCATAATTAATTTTGCTAAGTAACTCTAACAGGGCAAAAATAAAGTGCTCTTTTTACTGTCCCCTCCCCATACATTGAAGTCCATTGGAAATGTTGAATTATACATCGGAAATGTTGAATTATAGCCTAGAGGTGGAATAAACCCTCAAAAAGGGGGTGCATTATATTAGCTCAAAGAGATAGTGATGGTTTGAGGCTTAATTATTTTCTTCTTAGATGACTGTACAATGGCAATAATAAGGGAGCGAGATAAGCAGCAGTATTTAAAGAATGATAATTATTCTGGAACTGGCTCATAAACGGGATAATTTTCCCTTCTGAATCTCATGACATTTTCTTTCATCTTTTTTCTCCCGGTGACTTTAATGCCCACAAAAAAATACCAGCTAGAGAGCCCTAAAGACTGAAGTCCACTTCCCTTGTATTCAAGGGCATTACTGGAGAAAAAACGTTTAAGTTTCCCTTCAGAAGTGGTTTTCACGTGTCTGAAATTGATCTGCTGAAGCTCTTCTCAGTTCATTTCCAAAATGCAACATAAAAGAAAAATTGATTCCCAGATTTTTTAATCTGCTTATTTTATATGGTAGCAGCAAGGAGGAAGAAAGTTATTCTGTTTTAGAAATGGAAAGACCAAAAGATGAAGTTGTTCAGGTTTACCAACCAAGAAGTGGTGTACGAAACAAAGGTTTGCTTGTTTCCCTCATGTTTTATGAGACCTTTCCCTATCAGATGATTTATGTTACTGGAGCTCAGCAAATTTAAACTAGAACCAAATACATCATGTTAATGGCTTGACATGAGATCAATGAGTAACACAGAATGTGTCAAAATCAACCAAGTTGATCAAATGACAAACTGGCAAAATATAAAGGATCTGTGGCAAAGACATAGCTTGATTTTAAATCAAACTTAGCTTGAGAATAATGGATCCCAAAGGCAGGTGGTGAGTCTTTGATTTGGGGAGACTATGCCCGAAAGCACCAAAAGCTCCAAAGAAGTGTGTGTGTGTATGGGGGGGAGGGCGGAATCTTCCAGCACCTGGACCATAGCTCCACTTCTCACTCTACCCCATCCTTGCAGCACCTCTTCCTCTGAAGCCTCACCCTCACTCCACATCTTCCTGACCCCCACCCCAGTTCTTCTTGCTCCCTCTTCACCCAAGGTCCTGCCTTCCTCTTGCTCCTCTCCATGCTCTTCCTCTTGCTCTTACTTGCCCTTAAGGCATGAAAAAGTGACAGGGTCTCGTGTGTGTGTAAATGAGTTGTGTATGGAGTGTGTGTGTGATGTGTGTGTGTGTAGTTGTGCTGGGAGGTAAATTGTGTGTTTGTAGCTGTGCAGGGAGTTATAGTGTACGTGTCTGGTAGTACTTGTGTGACATCTTCATCATCTGGACCCATGGGAAGGAGACTCTGGAAGAATTTCACCATGATTTCAACAGCTTCCACCCCACCATCAACCTCAGCTTGGACCAATCTACACGGGAGGTCCATTTCCTGGACACCACGATACAAATAAGTGACGGTCATATCAATACCACCCTATACCGAAAACCTACCGACCGCTATACTTATCTGCATGCCTCCAGTTTCCATCCCGGACACACCACTCGATCCATTGTTTACAGCCAAGCACTGAGGTACAACCGCATATGCTCCAACCCCTCTGACAGAGATCTACACCTACAAGATCTTCAACAAGCATTCTGTAAACTGCGATACCCACACGAGGAAGTGAGGAGACAGATCGACAGAACCAGACGTGTACCCAGAAGCCTCCTGCTACGAGACAAGCCCAAGAAAGAAACCAACAGAACACCACTGGCCATCACCTACAGTCCCCAGCTAAAACCTCTCCAACGCATCATTAGTGATCTACAACCCATCCTGGACAATGATCCCTTGCTTTCACAGGCCTTGGGAGGTAGGCCGGTCCTTGCCCACAGACAACCCGCCAACCTAAAGCATATTCTCACCAGCAACTACACACCGCACCATAATAACTCGAACTCAGGAACCAATCCTTGCAAGAAACCTCGGTGCCAACTCTGCCCACATATATACACCAGCAACACCATCACAGGACCTAACCAGATCAGCCATACTGTCACTGGTACATTCTCCTGCACATCTACCAACGTAATATATGCCATCATGTGCCAACAATGCCCCACTGCTATATACATCGGCCAAACTGGACAGTCCCTACGTAAAAGAATCAATGGACACAAATCTGATATTAGGAATGGCAACATACGAAAACCTGTGGGGGAACACTTCAATCTCCCTGGACACACAATTGCAGATCTAAAAGTAGCCATCCTGCAGCAAAAAAACTTCAGGACCAGACTTCAAAGAGAAACTGCTGAGCTACAGTTCATCTTTAAGTTTGACGCAATCAACTCTGGATTAAACAAAGACTGTAAATGGCTTGCTAACTACAAAAGCAGCTTCTGCTCTCTTGGAATTCACACCTCCAGATCAGCTGCTAGAAGTGGGCCTCATCCTCCTTGATTGGATCCACCTCATCATCTCCAGCCTGATCCTGGCCTGCATATTTATACCTGACTCTGGAAATTTTCACTACATGCATCTGATGAAGTGGGTCTTTGCCCACGAAAGCTTATGCTCCTACACTTCAGTTAGTCTATAAGGTGCCACAGGACTCCTCGTCGTGTCTGGTAGGTGGGTTATACAGGAGATACAGTGTGTGTATGTGTGCATGCACAGGTGTGCAGGGGATATAATGTATGGCTCTAGGGAGATGATGCATGTGTATGTGTAGGGGGTATAGTGTGTTTGTGTTGTAGGCAGGATAGTGTGGAAAGGGATTAGGGTGAGTCCTAAGCAGTCAAATAACCCAATACTCGTTAATCCTCTCTCTTCCATGCCCCCATTCATTTCTCTTCAGAATCTGACCTGGGGTCATACAGCACCTCCTGGACATGGCCAACTGTAAATTCATCCCCCTCAGCCTGGCAGAAGCCCATGAAGGAGCCATGTTGGGCTGAGGAGTGAGCACTGACCTGGGGCACAGAACAAAGGCTGCCATTCTCTCTGCTCTCTTAATGGGCCACCTTCCCTCTCCTCCCCTCTCTTTCCCTACCTCATCCACCTGGGCACTGCACAGGGGGAAACAGTCCTATGGTGTGTTGGGCTCATGCTGCTTGGGGGTGGTGGCCAATGCATCCCAAATATGGACAGTGTCTCCCACCACAGCCCCTGTTCTGTGCAGCCTGACCAGGCATGGGCCTTAGGAGAAGAGTCAAAACAGGGACAAGGCCTTGGGGCAGCACACAGGCAGGGCCACAGTTCAGGTGCTGATGGCTTCCCCACTTGGAGGGAGCTTCTAATGTTCCTGCACAAGTACACAAAGGTAGTGGGCTGGCACACTTCCAAAGGGAGATGGATCCATGCTGCATCTGGCATTTGTCCCCTACATGTTCAGACATATTTTTCTATTTCAGAGTGACTTATCCCATGGAGAATCACGAAGCTTCATATGTATGTGCATTTTGAAAACTAAGCAACAAAGTGTTAATTTTAATGTCAGCTGGATCAAAATTTCAGCTAAACAGAAGTCACATTAAGGACCAATTCCTGATAGGCACAATTGACTCCAAAGAAGGGAAATGGCAGGTTGAATGTCAGGAAAAGCCTTCTGATAGTTGGATCTCTTGAGCTGTGGAATATTCTCCCAAACACAGCAGTGGAAGCCCTATTATTAAGATAAAATAATTTAAACAAAACATTAAAAAGCTTGTTGTAAGGGAACAATTCTGCTGTTGCAATGGGATAGAGCAGATGATGTAATAGACCTTTTCCATTTTATTTTTATATCCAGGTAGGGGCTGAAGTTTCATTCTTATATTGCAAGCGTGTATATTAAATCAGGGAGAAAATATTGGCTGTTAGTATTGAAAATTACAGTATGAGCTAACAAATGCTACACTTCACTTGCAGGACTCAACAGAGTGACTGAAACAACCATCAAAAGAATGATTAAACCAGGCATTGTCATCAATCATTAGGCAAAGTAAATTAGAACAATTTACTTATCTTTCATAAAGGGAACAAGAAAAAGGCAATGAAAATGAAAGGAGACAACGAGGGTAATTAACATCATAGACCAAATGAATAAAGAAATCTTTTCAACTAAAGCATTTAGATAAACTGAAACCTGAGCTTAATTGAGATGCTTAACCTTACTTTATTATGTTAAACTGCCTTCTGAAGGAGACATTCCACCCAGCTGTTTTCAAAGTTCTCCATCCATGTTTTTTTCTGTTTCTGGTCGCCTCTTTTGTTTTGGTGTTACTGCTTTTGCTTTCAGTGTCCAAGGCTCATATTTGTATTTTGTATTTAGTCCAGTGGTTGTTCCTTATGAGAACCATCTCAGCCCCACTTCTCATATAAGTTGCAAAAAGGATACAAGAAGCCTTCTTAACTCCTTGCACAGGGACTCTGGCACTCAAGGACTGTTCACTGAGCCTATCCCATGGGAGATACATTACTTCAAAGGGGTTTGATTGACAACACAACCAACTACTAAAAAACATTCAAAACTCACCAAAGACCAAGAATAACTTGGGAAAGGGTTGTCTAGAGAAAGAGCTAGTAAAAGCGGTGATAGAGGGCTGGTATCTTCAGAAGGCAAAGTTAAGGTTGAGGTTCATGTTCATGGTGTATTTTAAAGTGATAATTATCAAGTGTGTGTTGGTTCAGCTTTTAATATGAAGGGCAGTTGACAATTCTATAGCTGAGAGCTTTATAACATTTTTGGAGATTTCATATTTATGATTTTCCATAAGTGGATCCCATTTCTACTCAGAAGCTCTTTAGAAGCTGTCTCCATTACATAATGGAAGTCTGCATCACTCTTGTAGAAATTTCTTTTATCCGTAAAGTAATACTTACTTTACCAGTAATAAATAATAACAACAATTCAAACAAGCCTTTCAACAAAGTAAGAAAGATTTCAGTCACTACAAAGTTGACTTCTAGTTTACTGTTGCAGCATGACTTTTAAAAGAAAGCAGTTTGTAGCTAGGTTTTAATCTTAAAGAAAACTACATTTTCATTTGTTTATATTTATTTCACTTCTGTGGTTAGTCCATGTTAAAGGCCATACTAATAAATATTTTAATACAAATTCATAAACACTCTGCCTGAAATTTGAGTACTGGTACTACTAGAGATAAATGTCCACCTTCAGTATCTCACCAGATGAAGATTATGATGCTTACCTATTCTTCAGACAAAAAGCAAATTAATTTATGAAGCATCACCTGCAGTGCAGTGAAATATTAATGTGCAATGTTCTGGTTACCTGAGCTTTACAGAAGGATATTATATGCCTGATATAGTTGTCTAAATAACCTTTGGGTCTTTCAATCCATAAAAAAACTTATTCTGTCTCGGCATACATAAATTATCCAAATGTATTGTGAATCCATGGGACAACAGTCTTTTCAGGTCACTCCACTCCTAATTACAGCTAATTAAAACATGCCAAAGAAAGGATAGAAATTTATCACTGCTCATTAAACCTGTAAAGATAGTGTTAATTAGATGTCAGACTCAGTAACTCACAGAAATGTTTACTGCCAGTCTAAATTTAGTGAAAAAAGTAAAATGTATTTAGAGACATTGCTGGCAGATAGTAGACTGCCACTGCTGAATTAGTGGGGTTAAAAGCTTCAGCTACTAAAAACAATGCCAAATCACATTCCTTCTTGGTTTTGTTTCAACTAGAATTGTTGGATATGCTGAATTGTCCATAGTCATCTCATTATAAGTTTTATTATACCCTTATGCATTGGAAATGCATTGCAACATCCAATAAATTGCTATTTTTAGTCTATATTTTATTTCCACACAATAATTCACAATAGTCAGTATTTATCTACAATTGCTACACAATAGCACCTGAAACACAACCATTATGTCTTACGGCAAAGTATTCGTATTTATAACATGGTAACACGTAGAAAACTTAATCAGGCTGAAATTCCACTGAGTTAAGTCAGTGCCAGTCCCAGCCTCAGGCTGCTGACAGTCAAAGGATCCAATTTTAAAAGTGACTCTGTGTCCCTATCGAACCCATTAAGTCAAATGGCTTCAATATAATGTTCTGAGTAACTTTTGTAGACTAAGGGCCTTAATGAATGAGGTAATAGGTGAATGAAAAACACAGGCAGGGGAAGAACACAGTAACATTTTTTAGCATAGATTAGCTTTGTGCATAATTGGTAGCTGTAATCTCAGCTGAACCATTTGCCTAACCATACCACTTTTCTGTGTGCTTCATGGCAGAGGTGAATTTTGAGGAGGATACAGTGGTTAATTCATGGGAATTGATGAAAAGTTCTTTTTCTTCCTAAATAGAGTAGTGTAGAGAAAGTGCCAAGGTGTTCAATAATACTGTGATAACTAGATAAAATATTGTGTTTTAAATTGGTTGACTAATGCACAGCATTACATACCAAAATCTCTGCAGTCCAAAGAGAATCAGTGTTTTCAGAGATTTCTCTAGCTAAACTGGGAAAAAAATTAAAAATAGCCAATGGATGAATCCAGGGAAGAAGCCATGGCTCCATCTCCCACTCTGTGTGGTGTTTTTTGAACCCTGACTCAAAATTCTCATTGAAACCTTCTCTGAGTACATTCTCTACCCTAAAACAATTTTCACTGACTTCTGTGAAATTTCACAAAATGATTTTATTTTCAGATAGTCTTGAACAACTACATTTTTTAAAAGTTTCCCCTTTTTTTTACAGCTTTCCCATCACTGCTCTAGTTTCTCATTACAATTCTACATAAGAAAATAAAGCCCTCCCTTTCCACTGGAACACACAGGTAAAAAAGGGGCCACCAAAGGTAGGGGAAGAGAAAACTGCTCCAGGAAACAGCATTTTAAAAGGATCCAGGGTTCCCAGCTGCCACTGTCCCTACTGTGGGATTAGCAGTTGCTGGAGTCCTTTAAATCACTGCCGGAGTGCCAGGAATCACAGAAGAGCTGGCTCACATCGCCGCCCCTTCTTCCACAGGCCCTCCCCTTTCTAGAAGGCTGGAGCTAGGCATCTGCTTTGCCCAGGAGCCAAACAATTCTGTTGGCATCCCTAACACTGAAAAACAGTCTGTTTTATCCCTAATGGGACTTTATACTTGGATCCTTATGCGCCAAACGATACAGGGCATGCTCAGATATATTCACAGAAGTAAATTTTAGAATGTACTGAAGTATTTGAAAGAGGGGGACATGCTTTATACATTGATTAAGGCTATGTCTACACTGTAGGGATCTACTGGAAAAAACTACACATATTTCTCTAGCAATTTGTGTAGCTTTTTCGGAAGAGGCTTTTCTGAAATTTGGCCCGTCTACACAGGGAGAAATTTCGGAAAAGCCTTCTCTTTCAGAGGAGCCCTTATTCCTTGTAGAATGAGGAATACAGGGCTCCCCAAAAGAGTGTGTTTGCTCTTCCACACAAAAAAAAGTGGAAGAGCAAACATGTTCCCTGGTATTCTGGGATACCATGGAAAAGCCCCGCAGTGTAGACATAGCCAAAGTGATAATGCAACACCATTGTGCTGCCCAAGGTTTGTGGAAGGCTGGAGAGGGATGGCACGAGACAAATGGCTTGGTCACTGTCTTCAGTCCATCCCCTCCAGGGTCCCTAGGGTTGGCCGCTGTCGGCAGACAGGCTACTGGGCTAGATGGACCTTTGGTCTGACCCAGCACGGCCATTGTAAGCTCAGGGCTCAGGGTCGGGGGTCTCAGTGGACCACCTTGATTTTCATGCACTCCTGCTCCTGGGTGGCCAGGCTGGCAGCTCCTGCCCTAGCCGGCCACGTTCCTGTGCCTAGTGCGGAGATTGGGGACGAGGTCCACGATGTCCGCACTAGCCCAGGCAGGTGCCCGCCTCTTGCGGTCCCGGGCAAGCTCCCGGGAGCCGCCAGCCTGGTCCCGGGAAGAGGGGGAGGGCTGGGGGGCATCGGGTGGGTGGCTCGATCCGTGCCAGGTGCAGGGTCTGCTGGCTGGGTGCTGGCAGGCTTGCACCTGGCACAGGCACCGTAGCCAGCCCATGCCCCTTTAAGGGGTCCGGGGCCGGGAGGGGGGCAGACGAGTTTCCCTGATGTTGGCCAGAGTGGCCACCAGGGAAACCTTGGGAGGGCTAGCCTCCCACTAGTTCGAATTAAGGGGCTACACAGCCCTTAATTCGAACTAGTAAATTCGAATTAGGCTTAATCCTCGTGGAATGAGGATTACCTAGTTCGAACTAAGCTCTCTGTTAGTTCGAATTAAATTCAAACTAACGGAGCGCTAGTGTAGCGCCTATGAAAGTTAGTTCGAACTAACGTCCGTTAGTTCGAACTAACTTTGTAGTGTAGACATACCCCCTGACAGTAAGTATTTTTTTTCAATCTCAAACCTAAACCTTGCTGCAATTTAAGCCCATTGCTCCTTATCCTATCATCCATAGGTTTAGGAGAATAATTTTTCTCCCTTCCCCTTGTTATACCCTTTTAGGTACTTGAAAACTGTTCTCATGTTTCCTCTCAGTCTTCTCTTTTCCAAACTAAACAAACCCAGTTCTTTCAGTCTTCCTTCACAGGTCTTCTCTGGACCTTCTCTCATTTCTCCACATCTTTTCTGAACTGTGGTGCCCGGAATTGGACACAATACTCCACTTGACGCCTGCCTAAGTTCCTACCTAACTTTCCCTCTTCTTAGATGTAGATTTACAGCCACTTTCCATAGAAACAGCCAAACAAAATGCTCATGGTTCATATATTTCTCATAAAGTGACTATGACAAAGCAATCAGACAGTGGAAAAGAAAGCCCAGTTAACAAAGGGATAATTCTAGAGATTTTCCCAATATCCTTTAAAGCCCATATAAAAACTTTATATGAAGCCCGATAAGGAGAAAAAACTCAAATCATGAGATACCTGTTACAGAGCTGCACTCCACCTCCCGTGATATTACAAAGTAAATGCTGCGCACTTTTTCCTTTCAGGTATAGTTATTTATGGTTGAGGTTTCCTCTGAAAAGGGCAGCACACTAGTGAGTGAACATGTGCATATTTCTGAATTACGGGTTCATACAGCATGACATAGTGACATCTTCCTCTTGAGATGACTCAGGAAACTATCAAACACCATTTTTTTTTTATTTTGAGTTAGGTATTTCTAAGTCATCAATGATGGCTGGTATTGGTGACACTACAGATTCACTAATCTCTTTTGGCCAGAAGTAAAAGAGGCAACTCTATAGAGAGTGGTTAAAAAACAAAACAAAACAAAACAATTAAAAAGGGGGAACTATAGGATAAAATATTAGGTGCATCTACACTGCAGGGCTTAACTCGAAATAAGCTATGCAAATTGAGCTACGTCAATTGTTTATCTTATTTCTAAATAGCTTATTTTGAAATAGGGAACATCTACACAGCACTTATTTTGAAATAGAGCCCTCCTCTGCTGATCTCCCTTATTCCTCATACAGTGAGTGTTACACGAGTCGGAGTAAGAAGTCCTCCAGCTTGACAGTATTTTGACACTATTTTGAAATAACTGCCTGTTGTGTAAACATGGACTAAGTTATTTCTGATTAGCACTAGATATTTTGAAAGAGTGTTGCAGTGTAGACGTATTAGAGTGCTAGATGGGGTGATGGATGGAGCCAAGAGCCTGAAAGTCTGGTCCTCAAATCCCATGTAAATTAATTCTGGGTGGTTAGTTCTGGATATTTCTCAAATCACATCCCCCTTGAGTTATCAGGAATGACTAAAAGTTATCTGTTAACTGGAATTTTGTAAAAATAATTATTCCACTTTCTAATGGGTATACAATTAAAAGAGAAAACATCCCTTATTTTTCTGTATATTAGGTTCTTGACTTATTCCTAACCTTCCTCTCTTCTCTGATTTAAGCAAGCCTGTGATCCACAATTCCTTGCTGCAGCTCCACTGTGACAGTGACTGATGCTCTTTTGAGCTGATTACAGCTGATGGCTTCACCATGAGGCAATCACAAAGCATCCACGGACATAAGCTGCTGTTCTGTGAAACCTTATAGAGACAATCTGACAAATTTGAAACAGAGAAGGAAAATTTAGTTAAGGACAAGCCTAATACAGATCCAATAGGACAAACTTGTATTTTGGACGTGAATGTATTGGGGCTTTACCACTACAGTTAACAGTTCTGCTAAAAGTCACACAACTCTAATAAAGCCTTTGAAGTATTATAACTGGAGCTAAATTCTTCCTTGATTTACACTTGTGCGATTCTGAAGTCAATGGCCAAAGTCCCTGACTGCACTCACGTGTGTGCGCACATGTTAGCAAGATGTGTTTCCTAGCACTCCCTTGAGTACTGTGGAGAGAGCCTGATGAAAGGTGACCTTCTCTACTTGTATTTGTGTTTAAATACTATTCATTTAATGACTTTCTAAAAATATAATTCTAAGAGTTTAACACACTATTCTTCTACTCTGTCACAGGACAGAATTTTACCCTAAGAGCCCAGTAGATTCCATATTGGTCTTCTTATGTATTCTAACGGCATAACAGGGACATTGAAACATGTGATTAGTTATTTTAAAAGGATGATTATGGTACTGAGAGTGTGATGACCATGTAAAATGTACTAAATCTTATTTTAATAATCTTATTTTAATAGCAAGCTCTGTACATGCAGCCATCTTTATCAGAAAGTGGGTGCAAAAAAAAAGATGTTTTCAGAGGAACTCTGAATAGACTAATAATTCAACACTACTACACATTCTTTACTAAAAAAATAGGTTGAGGAGCACATGATTAGGCTTCTAAATATTACAGTGATTTAATTTTAATATCAGTTTAAGTCAAAGCATTTTTAAACCCATGCAGTTATATATTAAAAGTGATAATAATCTCAAACTATTCTGAGAAGACATGATCACTTTTGTAAAAGAGGGATTATATGAACAAAGGTTAGGGATAACTACCCTCAGCAATCTAACCATCACAATTATCTATGTGTGGCTTCATGATGAAGCTTTAAAACTTGTTTATTATATTTCAAACACCAATCATCAAGATAGCTCGATATAAAAATCCTAGAAATCTTTGTAATTTCTTGTCAAGAAGCATATGGCAGCAGCCAATCTTCTTAGCTCAGGAAAACTGTGTAGTGGATTTTGTCAGTTCTTTGTAAGAGCACTGACAATTAATTTAAACATTTAACTCTTTATTACCATACCCCAAAGCTACCTATCTCTTTATAAGTCAATGCAGAGCACCTTGAGTTCCTTTTAACTCATTTATGCAATTTTTGTTGATTACAATTCCTATCTGATTATTTTATAGATGTGAAATAGTGTTGGTTGAGTCCTCTGTGCTCCTCTTTTGTAATACAGTAAATGTTCAGTAGGGTTAAAGACAGCACAAAAAGTAAGAAGTATGGAGGGCAGGGAGAGACAGAGAACATGCTGTTTAGATTTAGATAAAGGGAATGTGTCTTTGTATTTATCTTTGTTTATACAGAGTGAAGAGGGGGAGAAGGAGACACTTAGGCTATGTCTACACTGGCGGCTTCTTGCGCAAGAACATCTTGCGCAAGGGTTCTTGTGCAAAAACTCTTGCACAGGAACACATCCACACTGTCATGTGTGAGATGTGCTTTTGCGCAAGAGCATCTATGGCAGTGTGGCTGCTTTCTTGTGCAAGAAAGCTCTGATGGCCATTTTATCCATAGGGCTTTCTTGCGCAAGAAACCCCTGCCACGCATCCACACTGCCCTCTTGCACAAGAGTTCTTGTGCAAGAGAGCTTACATCTGTTAGAAAAGAGTGTAGCTCTTGCGCACGAAGGCCTCTCTTACCACGCCATACTGTAAATCTTCTTGCGCAAGAGCATGTGGGCAGTGAGGACACTCTGCAGAAGAACGGCCATTCTTGCACATAACCCACCAGTGTAGACATAGCCTTAGAGGAGAGGAACTCAGTGCAGTGAAGGACTCAAGATCACATTGAAGTTCTTAAAAAAAAAAGAGGAACCCTGGATGGAATGCATAAAGGGAGAATATAAACACTGAGGACATGAAGAAAGCTATAACAAGAAGCTATCACTGTACAAGTAAAAAAACCGAAAAAATAGACTAGCATGCCACTGTACTTTTTATCCTTATATATTCCTATATTTTTATTTTAGAAAAAAAGCCCATTTATAACATTTAGAATCCATGATTTCAATGGCATGTTGCTGTCTGAATAAATAAATACATAATCAATCCTCACTTCCTGAGACACATTATATTGGGAGCATCTTTATTCTCTTAGCAATGCTGATGGGTTTGGTGCCTGATTTTGTTATATAAGTCAGTCTAGGGGCATCATCACATTTTTGCATGATTGCATTTGTGGGTTCTGGGGGGCAGCAATAGAGAGATGAGGCTAAAAACACAAGGAGGGTAGCAGCTATTTGTCAAACAGATTTTCTGTTCCTGAGGGAGAATCTGCTCATCTCCCCAAGAGAAGTTCTTTCATGCACAGATGCAAGAAATGTCAAGCTGAGCAGTTACACAGAATTAGGAAATAACAGGAGGATCTACTCAGCTCTACAACCTTTTCAGCTTGGTAAATTAAGTTGCTGTAGGCTTGGGTCTTTTTTGGCTGAGAATTAAGAAACGAGACCCGGTTTAAAATTTTAAATCAAACTTTTTTTCGAAGACAAAATGGTCTTTTTTGATTAAACAAAAGTTTCCACAGGAAAATGCTTTTGAATGGTATTTTAGATTGGTGTTTGGAAAAAAACAAAAAACCTCTAATCTTTTTTCCATGCTTGCTTTATGGATTTTCCAGGCAGAGGGTGCCATTCTGGTCATCCAGTCTGACCTTACAATATACCGCAAGGATGTTAGGCATCTAGGCATTATACAAGACAATTTTTGTACCAGTAGTACTTTGCTTTAGTGTTACTGTGTAAAATGAAGATTGCCCACATTATTTACCTGCCAGGTGGAGGAAGGAGAAAGATGGCGTTCACTCTTCCTTGGCAATGAAAAATTCCCCTACCAATACTTTGCATAATATCCTCTCGCTACCTAGAAAAAATGGGAGAAAGGCATTAACCATCCCTGAATCTGAAAAACATTGTATAAATAATTACTATAAGCAAATATTATCCCTGGAAAACAAAATCACCGTGCATCTAATTGCTTCATCTCTATTTTTTTTACCTTAATTGCTTTTCTAAAATCTGATTTAGTGGTTCAGTATTTTTCTTGAAGTTGACATTGCACATATAATATTTTGTTCTGCTTAGTAGAAACAATATATTTTATTATCTCATGAGAATACCTGATGTTCATGTGATCATTTTTCAATATAACATTCCCAGCTGGAAAGATATAAGTACAAAGCCATTTTCATGCAATAACTGTTCGAATACACAAACCTTAACAGGTAGAAAACACTAGACTTTACTTCATTCCAAAGATGTCATTGCTTTGTATAGAGACAGCATACAAGATATATGCATACACATAATATATGCATATACCATGATATATATATATATATGCCTAGAGCATGAGAGGTCCTCAGAAACTGCCCTTACCCACAGCACGACTGTCCCAAGGCCACTAAGAATCGCTGTCTTGTCCCTCTTGGGAGTGCCAGAATTCCTCCCCTCCCTACAAGAATAGCATGTCAAAAGAGGATGGAGAAGGACATAGAAGAGGCGGGGTTATGACCTTGCCCCACCTTTTCACCCATGCAGGATGCAGGGCCAATGTGATAGCGGACAGTGCAGATAGCTCACCCCATTTGTGCATCAGCCTTGCTCAGAGACTGTGCTGGCCAGATACCTTCTGGTACTCCTCGTAGGACAGCATGTTAATTCCACTCAGGGCTGTGGTTTATGAGCTATGGTCCAGTCTGTGATTATATTAAGAGACATGAAAGAGTCACAGGGATCAGGAAATCTGAAATATAAGCTGAACACAGATTATGAACTTTCCATTAGTCATATAAATTGCATTACAATCTGTATGCACATGATTGTGTATCCTTCCCCCCAATATATAGGGCCAGCTTTCCCTTCCATTCATGTCAAAGGGACCCTGGAGTAACTGCAATGACATCAACAGGGTTTCATTCTAAGTCAGGAGAGTCAGGGCCACCATTTTTAGAATTAATTTTTTACACAACTTCAGATTCGTAGCTTTAGATTTTTGGGAATAATTTACTTTCTTTTTTTAAATGCCAGTGTGAACTTATCCGCCACTTGTCTGCAAGGCTAAGTGGATAGCATTTGATACTTGATAGATACTGCACTTGCACCAAGTAACAGCCATGAATAAAGAGCAGCTGGCCAGGAAAGAAGTTAGGTTTCCCTAAGATGCTGAGATACAGAGCCCTGCTTCTCTGGGGTAGCACATTCCAGCTTCTGCCTTACACCATGTGAGGAATGTCCCTTCTCCCCGCTGTAGATCCTAAGCTAGGAGAAATAGGTAAAACTCTTCCTCCTTAAAGTACTGTAGACTAAGCTTGTATAGGACCACGTATCGAATGCTGGGCAGAAGCAAGGTTATGAGACAATTGCAGCCAGGATCAACATTCAGAGGGGTAGCCATGTAGGTCTGAATCTGCAAAAGCGACGAGGAGTCCTGTGGCACCTTATAGACTAACTGAAGTGTAGGAGCATAAGCTTTCGTGGGCAATTGGAATTCACACCTCCAGATCAGCTGCTAGAAGTGGGCCTCATCCTCCTTGATTGGATCCACCTCGTCATCTCCAGCCTGATCCTGGCCTGCATATTTATTCCTGCCTCTGGAAATTTCCACTACATGCATCTGACAAAGTGGGTCTTTGCCCACGAAAGCTTATGCTCCTACACTTCAGTTAGTCTATAAGGTGCCACAGGACTTCTCGTTGCTTTTGCAGGATCAACATTGTAGATGTTCTCAGCAGAACACAGGAAGAGATGAAGAAGTGGATGGAAATTTCTGTATGCACTAAGGATGAGCAGATAAAAATAAGATCACAATGTTAGAGAGCACAGAGAAGGTCTCTCTAGCCCTAAAACCTAACTCCCACTAAAACTCCTGTCTTGGCCTCTCTCTCTTGTTCAAGGACACATTTGAGTCCTATAGAAAGTTGACTGGAGCTTCTCTATACTTCCTGGCTTGCACTTAACAAAATCATAATTGGTTTTCATGTGCAAATTTCAAATAGTCACTTTTGGCCCTATACTGTTCTAAACGTATCTTGGACATTGCTATATTTAGGTTACTCTCACAGTCAGAATTGGGTCAAATATTATTTGTCAGACAAAATTTCATGAATTTTGTCTTATTGAACCTTTTGCAAAGCAGAAAAATCATCAGCAAATTATACAAATGTATGGAGTTGATTGGCGAAAAAACACATTTTGACTATTTTTAAAGAAAAATGGGTCAGATTAGAATTTTAATATTTTCCACCAGCTCTGCAAAGGAAAAACTGAGCTCCCACACCATATTGTTTTGATTTTCTCTGAGTGTTTTTTAGGATGGGAATAATGAATGATAAATGGTAAAGAAAGAATAGCAAGTAATGAATGATACAGTTGCAGTAATCCATAAAACTCTCAAATATTTTTCATGGACAGCTGGTCACTGTCCAATTTGTCATCAGTAATGAACTGTAAGATGCCATGAATAGTGGTGAATTGAACAGTTTATTTTTAAATATAGTTGTGAATTAAATTTTGCATTACCTCCTTTGTAAAATGCTTTTAGATCTACTGATGAAAAGCGTTATATAGGAGCTAGTCATTATTATTTATTTTATTTTACTAGTCTACCCTTTGGTACAAATATGCCCTTTTGAGAATCCTACCTGTCCAAGTACTCCAAAATATACACATGTAGAAGGAAGAGACTTGTATGCACCACTCATGCTTTTGAAAATTCAGACTCATTTAGAGCCTTGTTTTCCTTTCACAAATGCATTAGAGAGATCTGAGGGGAGTATGTTGTTTAACTAGAAACTTGAATCAATCAAAAGCAAGAATGGTATCGGGATACTTATTTCTTCACTCCAAATAAACCCTTTATGTGAACAGTAATCTCTGCACAGTGAAATTTAATACCACGATGACAGCAATAACAATAAAATTAAATATGCCCAAACCATATGACTTTCACTAAATATCCAAAAGAACAGCACTTTTGAGAAAGGACAAATGCTGTTTACAGTATGAGGAAAGGTTACGGCATACATGTGCCTGTGTGGTTTTGGTGTATTTTTAAATGTTTGACTAGCTGCTTTTGTTTCTGATGTGGAAAGCATACCTGCAAGGCACATTTCAAATATGATACTTTGCCTTATCCAGAAACATGTTAATAAATCATATCCAAGATTGGGCCATCCTAAACTATGTTTTTGCATGTCATGTGTCATTTTCATTGGTGTAGTAGAAAAATTATTTCCCAGGAGTGAGACATCTTGGGCAATCTGAATGCAATGTGCATTTTCATTATAAGGACTATCAAAATACTTCTGTGCCAGCACATGTTTTAAAGTAAAAGATGATAGCTTGTGGGGATGGGAACAACCCTCCTCTTCTCTACTGTACTACATTGCAAAACAGACAGTGTACCATGTCAGGAGTAAGGGTATTTAATGAAATATAAATAACTACAATAAAATATCCCTCTAAATATATTTTTCTCCAGAAATAGTTATTCAACCAGAAGAGTAAAATCATTATATTGTCCCTCATTTTTTAAAGTTTTTTTTTTGTCTTTGTCTATGCCCACTGGCAAGAAAAAGTATCTAACACAGTCTTTTCCCACTTCCATGATACCCATTCCAGCTCACAAGCTCTAAGGGCTTTTTGTTTGTTCACACTAAGCACATGAGTACCTCTGTGAAAGCTTGTGTACCATTGCCACATCAGGCCATGCAAATAATATTTTTTGACAAGCCTTTAAAATATTTTTTGGGGAAAAAAAGGTAAATTGCATGCTAAACATAAGCTACCATGCAGTAGATAGTTTAACTCAGCAACCCCTCTGCAGTTCTTTACAGATTTTTTTAAAGTTTGTCTGTAACTGGAAAAAACTTAAAAAACCAACAAATTGTCTTGCAGCACCTTAAAGACTAATAAAATATGTAGATGAAATCATGAGCTTTCATGGGCACTACCCACTTCTTCAGATTCATGGAGTTATTAAAGGTCCAGTTTCTAAATAAATAGGAGATGGGGGGGAGAAGGGAAAAAAAAGAAATAAGGAGGAAGAAATAGTCAGAATGTCCATGCTCTATGAAGCTGATAGAGAAGGTGCTAATTGTTCTTAAATACACATTGTTTGGTTTATTATGTCATTAGGAATGTAGTCATCCAATGTCTTTATTCATACCTCTGATAGGAATCAAACTTGTAAATGAAGTTAAGTTCTAAGGCTTCCCTGTAGAGTTGGCTTGTGGAATTGGCCTGAAACAATTCAGTGACTTTGAGATCCATTAATGAGTGCCAGGGCAAGTTAAAATGTTCCCCAACAGATTTCTCTGTGTTGCATTTTTGGATGCCAGAATTTTGTCCATTAATCCTTCATCGGAGAGACTGTCCAGTTTGGCCAATGTACATGGCAGAGGGCATTGCTGGCATAGAGCACAGTGATGGATGTGCAGTTAAATGAGCCTCTGATGTGGTGGTTTATGTGCTTAGGTCCTGTGATAATGTCACTGGTATAGATGTGTGGACAAAGTTGACACCAGAGTTAATTACAAAGGTGGGTTCCTGGATGAGTATGATGGAGGTGTGCTGCATGGTTACTGGAAAGAATTTATCTGAGGTTAAGGGGATTGTTATAGGCGAGGACTGGCCTGTCCCACAATGCCTGCAAGAGTGAGGGGTCATTTTCCAAGATAGGTTGTAGATTGCTGATAATGTGCTGGAGGGGTTTAAGCTGTAGGCCGTCTTGAAATCGCTGATGGCTAGGTACTCATATGGCTCTGTCAATCTGTTTTTTCACTTCTCTAGGTGGGTATTTAAGTTTTAAGAATTCTCTGTATAGATCCTGTAGGTATTTGTCTCTGTCTGTGGGACTGGGGTAAATCCGGTTGTATTTTAGGATGTGGCTGTACACAATAGATTGAGAAATGAGTCTGGAATGGAAGCTAGAGGCATGTTGGTAAGTGTAATGGTCGGTAGGCTTCCGGTATAAGGTGGTGGAAATGTGTCCGTCACATAATTGTACTGTAGTGTAGGGAAGATGACCTGATCCAGGCTGAGGTTGATGGTGGAGTGGAAGTTGTTGAAATCCCTGTGGAATTCTTCAAAGGTCTCTTTCCTGTGGGTCCATATGATGAAGATGTAGACAATGTAGCATAAGCAAAGTAATGGTGCTGGAGGGCAACTGGTTATTTTCATTTACCTTTTTTATTTTAACTTTGCTCATGATCACAATCTATCTTTCCCTGAACATACAAAATGGCAAGTCAATGAATTGTTAGTCTAAGATGTGCTCAGTATTACTAAGTCTAACGGTCAGCATTAAATACATATAGGCTACATCTAGACTGGCATGATTTTCTGGAAATGCTTTTAACTGAAAAGTTTTCCGTTAAAAGCATTTTCGGAACAGAGCGTCTAGATTGGCACGGACGCTTTTCCGCAAAAGCACTTTTTGCGGAAAAACATCCGTGCCAATCTAGATGTGCTTTTCCACAAAAAAGCCCCGATCGCCATTTTCATGATCGGGGCTTTTTTGCAGAAAACAAATCTGGGCTGTCTACACTGGCCCTTTTGCGCAAAAGTTTTGCGCAAAAGGACTTTTGCCCGAACGGGAGCAGCATAGTATTTCCGCAAAAACACTGACAATCTTACATGAGATCGTCAGTGCTTTTGCGGAAATTCAAGCTGCCAGTGTAGACAGCTGGCAAGTTTTTCCAGAAAAGCGGCTGATTTTCTGAAAAAACTGGCCAGTCTAGACGCAGCCATAGAGATTATTTAGTTTGCAGTTCTATATCTCTAAATGAATTACTCTTTACCATCCCTCGCAAATTAAAAATAAAGCCATGGCAGTCATATTAATGAAGAAATATGGACTATTTGCAACAGTAGCAATTAAACTTAACCGTGCTGAAATAACATTATTTCTGGAACAGACTCTGCTGACTTACCTCATTGTTTTAGCAGGGAAGTCAGCATAACCCCATCACATAGAAAAACCTGTGTAATTAAACTGCAGCATCAGTGCTTTCCAATAGGTGTACATTTTCAACACAGGTGGCATCCAACCTTTAACAAATCTAATTTGGGCTTTCACTAAGAAAATGGAAAATTTTCATTACTTCTAGCATTAGTTTGAAGATGCAAGCCTCATCATGCCAAACAGATGACTAAGCAGCCCTCATTTATCTTAATTAAAGTTCATCTTAATCAAGATACTGTCTATCAGATATAATGCTATTTAAAACTAAGGTTCTTAGCATAGCTATATAGTTCTCCAAGGGAATATCCATCAAGAGAGAATCTGGAACTGCTTAGCTTGGTACTGCAAAAAGAAAAATAGGCTGGGTACATATTTTCTGTAACTTATTTAAGTTTCCTAAATAACTCAAAGAAAACAAATATGCATTTCATAATCGTTTGAGTTAAATAATATAAAAATATAGGCTACAAACTGAAAATAAATATATTTGCAGACCTACACATTATTATAGCAAAGTAAATCTGGAATGTTCTCATTAACTTAAATGGCATCATTCCAGATTTATCCCAGGATAAAGATGAGAATCTGGTCTATTCAATACAATTCTTTTCCATCTTTTTCAGAAGACTACTTTTGTTTGGCAATCAGTGTTTGCTTATTCCTTCAGTATTCTTTTGGACAGATTTCTCTATATAAAGGAAAACTTCATTTGACTAGGAAACTAGGACTTCAGAAAAAAAAATACCTTTCAGTTTTTTAAAAGTTGTTCCCTCATTTGCTAGATTTTGAAGATAAACATCACCTGTCTATCTTTAAGATCTGTGAATCCCATGTTGAGGAAAGAACTCTCAAATTCATTACGCTGGTACTCCTTTTTTCAGCATGAAGTACACCACCTGTGTCTTTGTACAATGAATCCTCCAATATAGTGGAGCAGGAACATACAGATGCCGTAGCTGGAGAAAGAACGTAAGCCAGCAGGCTTGGTCCTGGGCCCCGACCTGTGCTCCGGCCTATAACTACTGGTCCAGCAGCCCCTTTTAGACTAGGGGACCTGAGGGCAGGGCCAGCAGCAATGCACATGCAAGTCCAATGTCAGTACAGCCCAGGCCCTGGTTCAGCAGCCAAGCAAACACAGTTCCCAGCATCAGTGCAGCCCGGGTTCTGGTTCAGGGTGAGACAGGCAAACAAACATAGTTCCCTAGGCACAAGAGGGGAGGGGGAGACTGCCACCTGGTATTTGGGGTGACAGGGGAGACGCAGGCCCTACCTACTCCTCCATGTCTCCTGGCCCAGGGCCCTAGCAGTGGCTGCCTTAGCAGCCACTGGGGTCAGCGGGGATCTGACCTGCAACACGCCAACACACTTTAAAAGGTGATTAGGTTAGCCTGATCATCCTCAGCTTCTCCTGGCCACTTCCTCACTTCCCCTCAGTCTCTACCTGGTCCCCAGTCAGCTGCTGGTTCTCAGGGTCCTGGTAGTATGTGTTCTGGTGTAGGGTAAAGAAAGTTTCCTTGACCTCTGCCAGATCATGAGGGCCTTCTTGATGTGAGAGCTCAGCACAGGCCTCTGGCAGCTAGGCCCAGACTGGAATCCTGGGCTACACTCTCTGACCCACCCCTTGTCCTCTGGGTAATTAAAGGGGCAGGACACAGCTCTGCCCACCCAGCCTCAGAGAGGGGTTCTTCCCCCGTGGGATCAATGAGCGGTCACCCCTGCTCAATACAAAGAATCACAGTCCAGGTTTCTTGACACCTACTGCCCTATTCTAACTATAAAACAATGTTATTTTTCGTTAAGTCCAGAAAACTGTGATAAAGCCTCTCCGCTCTTGTGCAATACTATGATTTCAGCTATGAGGGGACCGTTGCCTTGTTTTCATGAGTCGGGGGATGGATGCAGATCAGAAGAATGAGAGGTGAAACAAGTATATTAACCTTTGTCCTTTCCCTAGCAATGGTGCTGGAGGGTGGGATAGAAGAAGGGTAGATGATAAGAAGAATACATCTGCATTGCACACCTTTTTCAAAAGGGTGTGGGCATGGATGGAAGTCCAGCTCTCTATTCACTTATGCTATGCATCCCTATCTAAACTGCAGTTTTTAAAGCAGTATGGTGTCCCACCCATGCTGGAGTCCTTGCTCCACAGCACGAAAAGACGCCAGCAAGGGGAGAAAGGCTCTGCCAGCTCCCACTGAAGCTCCTTAATTCCTTCCCCACTTCTTCCCCTCTACCAGAGCCTCCCACTGACCCATGCAACTGCACATCACAGGCTGGATGCAGCCCATTTTTCACTGTGGCGTGTTGCTACATGCACATTCTACATGCTACCACCAGTGGTGTTTCGTGCAAATGAAGCTAGTTTGTCTTCACTGCATTCAAAGGTGAGAGCGCATCCCTGGGGTAAATCTGAGCTAGCTTCAATCTAGCTAGCTTGAGCAGTAACGGCAATGAAGCTGCAGCAGCATAGTCAGGACGGGTTGCATAAGCTTGCTTGGTTCAATAAAATGCTAAACTGTATGATACTGTTCCACCACTACACATATCAACACTCCATCTACCCTAACCGTAGCCAGCCGTGGCAGAACATTAAAGGAGCTTATAAGTGAACATCTCTGATGTGGCTCATTCTGGGATGCAAAACTCTTGTCAGACTGTATCTGATGCAGAGGCCGGACCTGCTAGTAATGAAACTGCGACCTACGACACGCAAAAAGGACATGACACCCAGGAACCTGTGTACTTACTCTAGTGGATTGCCCTTACCAGAGGCTGAGTCATTGTTTATTGTTCCTGGGACTTTCTAGATTGAAACAAACTCGGGTATGTCTGCATGTGCTGCAATCATATGTCTGATGACAGGATAGAGGGATTAGTTCCTCTCTGTCTCTGGCAAGTCCCCTGATTCCCAAGCAAGAAACGTGGGATGAGTGAGAGACAAAGAGCAAAAGGTGGCCCCTTATGCATATTCAATGTCAGTTTAAAGTATTACTGTGCAGTAAGTAAGTAATTCAGTGGGCCAGACTCTATGCTGTGTGTCTCAAAGGTGAACCACAGATGATGAATGCTTTAAGGCACCTTTGGTTCTCCCAGATTCAGGGCTGCTCCAGGGCCAGTGCAATCCCAGAAGCTCCTCTAATTATTCTAATTACAGGGTTCTGTACCCCAAAGTTGCTGTAAAATGGGATGTTCTAGTGTTTCCTTCTCCTGCCCATTATATCCCTCTATGTTGGGCACTGTGAAGAATGTCAGCAAAAAGTCCTACTAGGCCTATGGTATCTCTAACATGAGTGAATTTGGGAGGTGCTGCAGGGGCAGGTCTCTCTTCATGGACCAAGTATGCTGCTAGACTTGCATGAAGGTTGCAATCTGGCCCAGTGTTTTTGAGGAGAGAAACTCATAGAAACAATTACCATAGAGAACGTTTCTTGACGAGACACAAGCCTCAGCAGTTGCTGTCATTTACCTTTACTGCTTGCACACGTAGAGCATGGTACAAGCTTATAAAAGCAGAAAAGATTGTTTCTGTACTAGTCACATTCCTGTTGAATCTTTTTTGCTTTCATTTGGCCTTCAGATGCATTGTAAGAAAACTAGTAAGTCTACTGTATGCATTTATGCATTACTTGTTTCTGGCCTTAGAAATAAAAGGGAGAATGGAACATTAATTAAGGGCAGCCAGAGTAATGTCAATGCTCATTTTACAGGATTAGAAAATTTAACACAGGGATTAATGCATTTGGGCTTTTCATTTCAAGAACAAAAGGGGAAGAGACAGAGGACAGTATTTATCAGGCTGCCACTGCTGCACTGGCCTATGATGATAACTCCTTGTCTCTGAGTTGGTGGGTGATGTTCATATATACAGAAGTTGGTATTTGTTCAGAAGGATCTTAAGTCACTAGCAGAAAGTTTCATTACTATTAATAATAAACAAAATTAATCAGTTCTGTGATGATAAAAGCGGTGGCTGAAGGTCACTCTTTATTACCCATTTATGAGGCAAACCCCAAACGTAAAGTATTACAGGTTATAACATAAAATCATGTCAGCAAAACTAATAAAATTATACCAAGGCCAAAGTCTCAATAAGGGTTCTACATTCAGTGTGCCAAGGATGAAACTACACAGGCATTTTTTCTGACCTTCATTATAAATTTAAATAAATTGCCATTTTTGGCAGACTGAGTCAATGAATGTATTAAAAGATACTGCCCCATCTCTCCTTCATGAATTTTCAAAGATTATCATGTCAAATGAAAATTCTCATTGAGAATTTAAAGAAATGTAGTAGCAGTAAATTAAAATTAAGTATCCTCTCCTCTATACTTAAAAAATATTAATTATTTGAAGCCAGCTAAGTAGTTTAATTTTAGTTCATTGCTCTAGGATGTGTGTGTGTTTAAGGCTAGAAATTTAAGTAGATTTCCCAGGACCTGTACATGTTGGCAGACACTGGGTCTATCATAGGAGAGACATATCTGGAGTTCAGTAAAATGTCATGCATTCAATCTGTAATAAAACACCAGGTATGTTAATGAAACTGAAAATGTTTACTAACTACATACTTATAGTGATAGAAATGTAGCCGTGTTAGTCTGGTGTAGCTGAAACAAAATACAGGACTATGTAGCACTTTAAAGACTAACAAGATGGTTTATTAGATGATGAGCTTTCGTGGGTCTGGCCCATGAAAGCTCATCATCTAATAAACGTGGTGCCTTGCATGTAGAATAGTGATAGAAATGTAGCCGTGTTAGTCTGGGGTAGTTGAAGCAAAATGCAGGACAATGTAGCACTTTAAAGACTAACAAGATGGTTTATTAGATGATGAGCTTTCGTGGGCCAGACCCACTTCCTCAGATCAAATAGTGGAAGAAAGTAGTCACAACCATATATACCAAAGGATACAATTAAAAAAAATGAACAAATATGAAAAGGACAAATCACATTGCAGAACAGAAGGGGGATGCGGGGGGGGGGGTGGGAAGGGGGAGGAAGGAAGGTAAGTGTCTGTGAATTGCTGATATTAAAGGTAGGGAGAGTGGGATGTTTGTGAGTTAATGGTATTACAGGTGATAATTGGGGAAACTGTCTTGGTAATGGGTGAGAAAGTTCAAATTCTTGTTAAGTCCTTGTTGGCAAGTGTCGAATTTTAACATGAATGACAGTTCAGAGGATTCCCTTTCAAGTGCAGATGTACTTCTAGCATAAAATGTGTTGCTCAGAGGGCTAAGCCAACTCTGCGTTATCTGGTGCCATATGGACCCTTCCATTGAACCCTTATATGTGATCTGTGCATTTATGCCTCTGGTTGGTTGGGAGACTGACAGGTGGGAAATGGCAGATCCAAAAGATATATATTATATTATCAAGTTTAAACAAAGAGCCCAACAATTAAAATAAAATCCTTACATATGAATAATATCCCTTTATTCCAGAACATTACTTCAATGTTTCCCACAAAGCATTAAAAAGAATCAAATGTTCATTTTGACAGAATATGACTGCAGGGAGGAATAATTCTATTGGAGCTGGGAGTGTGCATCTGAAAAGAAGAGGACAAAGTCCTTATTTTCCCTGAAGATTATTCTCTATTTTAGAATAGTTTTGTGTTTTGCTGCTGGTGCCACATGGACTCAAAATCTCTAAGCAGCCATGCAAGATTCATTCCAAACTATAGCGACTGTGGGGTGGCAACAAATCACCACACCAGTTCAATGCCTATATCTGGAAGAAAGGGACATGGTGGGGTAAAGGATCATGTCTGAGATCCAGCAACTCTTAGATGCTAGAGCATCTTTTGGGAGCGGACCCTGTATCAGATGAAAGCAAAGGTGATTTATAGCTTATATGTGTAGAGTGTTCATATTCTGCCCCAACCTCTGGAAATGGGCAGAACTTGGCCAGATCCAAAGGTGGGGCAATTGTAGTTGAATTTCTCAGAATCTTTTACTTATCCCATTTGAGGAGAGCAACAGTATAATTCTTAATTAAACAAAACTTGGTGACTTTGAACCAAAAACAAATGGAATGCATATGAAATTAGATTTGCTATGCAAGGAAAATTAAATTAAGCTAAAAATCTTTTGTAACGTATTTTATGTTGGCTATAAAATTAGCATAAATTGTACATGATTCATCTAAAACTGGAAAATGTGGAAAAAGTTAATTGACAGATTGATATTACTGTGACATATAACACAGATAAAGAAATAACAAAATATATACTGACTATAACAGTATGGTAACAGACAAACTTCACACACTGAAAAAGTCATTAAAGCTTTTTTAAAAGACAAGGAAGCCAGTTTATCTCAGCACAGAAAAAAATGTTAGGAGGCTCTTTCTAAAATAACCTTTATACTTTAAAAAACATAGAAAAAGATTGAATACCTAAACTGTAATAAGGGTAATGATAAAAATGTAGATAAGACTAGGTTGTGATAGCTGTTCAGCTCAATGCTGAAAAGAAAGATAAAAATGATGCTGAGAATTTTTACCAACCTTGTCATTTCAGATGTAGAAATAACGAGTAGTTCTGTGGCATCTTGGAGACTATCTATCTATCTATCTATCTATCTATCTATCTATATGTAGTATCATGAGCGTTCGTGGGCAAAGCCTTCTTCTTCAGATGAACTAGAGTGGAGAAAAAAGAGGGACTAACAGAAAAAGAAGGGAGAGAAAAAATATACCTGTCAATAGTAGTGCAGGTGCTAATCTGGCTAATTGAGTGGGCTGGAAATGTCCCATACTTGCGATGAAAATGATGTGTTAAATGTAAGGAAGACTGGTTATATACTGTTTCAGATGTAGGTGGGCTGTGCCCACGAAAGCTCATGATACCATCTACATGTTTTGTTAGTGTAACCCTTACCCTGACCCCGCTTACATTAGTCCTTAAAGTGCTACCAGACTATTTGTTGTTTTTTATGATTATTGTTATGTTACAACAACTTTAGTGACATTTGGTGCTTGGCATGTTCTCTTCTCCCATGTAATGTAGTTGTAATGCCCAGAATTAGAGCTTTTTAAATCTCTATAATGTTACCAGAAATAGCGAAAAGTTAGCCAAGAAATGTGATCATCCACAGCTAGCAAAAACCCTCTCACTTAGCAATAAAAAGAGCTCCCAAGCTAAATATACAGTGATTGTAATTTGTTTAAAGTGAGAGAGTTTGAGATTATGATGATGCATGCTCATGAACGTCTGGTACTGACAATGCGCTGATTTTCATCTATCCATGAATTTCATCTTCCTGTTATTATCAGTCTTGCAGGCTATCATTCTGACGTACATAGCATAGTGAGAATGTGCATAAAATATGAACAATAGCTTTAGCATGAAAAACAGACATGCAGGCACACTTTCTGCATTAGGGACCTGTTTGTGTGGGTTCCAGTGCTTGTGAAAATTGCTGGATTAATAGCATTGGAAAATTTAGTACTCCATTTAATTGAAGATCAAATAAAGGTAGAGGACTGCATTCTACAGAGTAATTGTAGTTTTCCCTCGTATCCATCCCCTCAGAACAGAACTGAGATACCACTAAAGGGGCAATTTGGAAATTCAGTTTTCTATGGGTGTAATGCTACATCTACACTGCAGGCTTCTTGTGCAAGAAGTTTTTCGTGGAAGAAGTCTTCTGCAAAAACTTCTTGTGCAAGAGAGCGTCCACACTGCATGGACACTCTTGCACAAGAAAGCTCTCATTGCCATTAAAAGAATGGCCACCAGGGCCCTTGTGCTTCTTTAGATAGGCTGTTTTTGTGCAAGAAACCCCTGTTTGCCGTCCTCACACATCTTTTTACACAAGAGCTCTTGCACAAAAAGGCTTATTCCTCATCAAAAGAGGAATAACTCTTGCGCAAAAGGCTCTCTCTCCTTCTGATTTACTGTAAATTTACTTGTGCAAAAACATGCTTGTTGTGTGGGCGCTCCATGAGTTTTTGCAAAAACTCTGCAGTGTAGACACAAATGTATTACTGCTCCCACGGCAATCTAACGGCTGGTTTACAATTATTTATCACTATAGCTTAAACAGAAAAAAAAGAGTATTTTATGTTGCATCTTCAAGTCTAGCTTTCAAGAACAGAAAAATATATGTAATGCAGTCTGATAATTATTCACATTTATCTCACAAGCCCCTCTCTCAAATTTATTATGATCCGTCATAATAAAAGCATGGCATGTCATCTTGACATATTACTTATAAACTGGAATCCTCTCATTTACTTGAAGTATGTGGCTTGACGAGTTTTAAGTTTTGAGCAATCTGCTTACCATGTCCCAAAATAAAAACAGATATTTAAGTAAGCATCAATTACAAATGATTATTTATTAAACTATATTCCAATCTCTAGGTTCTCTGCACTCAATCAACCAACATGCAAGAAAAACTCATGATTATGCATGTCAGGCCAGATTGTCAGGTCTGCTTTGGTCCCTGGACACTTAAGTGTCACAAAGAGAACAGAATCCTTTTGTAACTCCACAGCTGAGGGCACCCCCAGCCCAGTGGAATCTCCATCAGATACGAGGTTAGCAAAGCCTGCACATAGACCTCCCTCCCAGCTGACCCCAGTGTAAGGGACATATTGGGAGAGGGAAATAGGGAGTGACAGGCAAAATAATAATATTTAGCTGTTATATAGTAATGATATAGCACTTTTGATAAACAGATCTCAAAGTGCTTCACATTCTTCAGTGCATTTATCCTCACAATACCCCATGAAGCAGAGAAGTGCTATTATATCCATATGTGTACAGGGCCCCAGCCACACACTGTTGTTGAAGACTAGCTTCCAAAAGAAATGGCAGAAGTTTATTGTGGTACTCTACATCCTACCTTTTGCTGATAGAGGGGCATTTCTGTCCTTTTAAAATGTGATTTCTTCCCCTCAGAACCATACAGTATATAGATCTGACTTCAGAATACACAGCAATTTTTAAGGAGTTTGGTGGCACTTTAAAACCTTGTCCCTAGTGACTGGAAGTTTAATACATTGATCTCCAAACAGATAAAATTGTTCTGAAGAAATATATTTCTAGATAAAAACAAAATGAATATGGTGGCGTCCAGCAATGTCCCACACAACCTAATTCAATATAAAATTAAAATCAAAATGCTATAACATGACGTGCATGTTATGCAAAGAGAATAGTCTTTCTCTCCTTTTGGCTAGTATCATTTCTCTGCACTATGTCTATCTAACCTAGACTGAGAGTTTCTCAGAGGGTAGATAACATATATGTTCTTTCTGTAGATAGCCTATGGCATTATATTTACATGTAAAATAAAATAAATAACCATCTTGATAATAGTTAAAATAGATTAGTGACGTGACCGCTAATACTCACTATAGGAAACAACAAATCTTTTTACTTGTCCCTTCATCTCCCAGAAAGATCTCGGTCCTTAGATTGATAGTTTATCATTTCAAGAATATAAAATCAACTTTTCCTGTTACAAAATATCTCCATAGTAGGCTTTTTCCAACAGATAACATTCTGCTCTTAAATAAAATGTCTTGCAGAGCAGAAGACATAATGTTTACATTGTGGAGAAGCATAGAAATCAATCATGTTTCACAACGAAAATCTGTAGTCTAGCTGACCCCTACCTCTAGTGGCTTACATGCTTAGTGCTTAGATATTCAGGAGGTTATAATGTGCCGCTGGGAACCAACTTTCTAACAACTGAAGGAATATACAGTCCTGTCCAGGAATTGTAGTTCCATTTTCTATAAATACGACACCCTGGTGGTTTGAAAAACACCTGTGGTATATCAGAGCTTCAGGTTTTCCTTGTAATCGGAAGTTACTCATACTCAGATAGAAATGCATGGATATTTTCTAAAGATTCCTCAAGAGCTGTCAACCAGGCAGCGAACATATTCAGATGCTGTGGCAGTGGGTGCCAACATAGCCTGAGTAGTGAGGTAAATAGACTAAGATTTATAAATTAGTGATGAGAATTTTCATGAAATGTAGAGATTAATCCAAACTGATCTCAGATGTTGGCTTTTCTTAGCAAATAATACTCAAGTAAAGCTCAGTGCAGGTACTAAAAACTGAAAAACAATTTGTATTAGTCAATTGAAATAATTTGTTTTGAAAAAAAATTAAAATTTGATCTGTTTTTATATTTAATGTAAAATAATATTCAAAACAGTCATTTGAAACTAAAAATCAAATCTTTCTTCCAAAAATATCAGAATGAGTTATTTTGAGATGTTTGAAACTCAATTTTTTAATGAAAATTTAATTGGAGCAAATATGTTTCTATGAAAAAATTCAGTTTTGATGAATCAGCATTTTCTGACAAAAGATCTTAGAATCATAGGGCTCGAAGAGACTTCAGGAGGTCATCAAGTCCAGCCCACTGCTCAAAGCAGGACCAATCCCAACTAAATCAACCCAGCTAGGGCTTTGTCAAGTGGTGATTCCACCACCTCCCTAGGTAGCCCATTTCAGTACTTCACCAGCCTCCTAGTGAAATAGGAAAAATAGAGCCCTTGACTAGCTCTAGCTTTGAAGATATAAATCATGGCACCATTGTACCAATATGAAAGGGTTTTTTTTTTTTTTTAAGCAGATCACTGGAAAATTAGCCACAGCAATTTACTGTAGTTTTTATATGTTTTGCACATATAAAAGTATATGATTGTTATCTAAAGGTGCTAAACTGAATAGAAACGACTCTGGTGAAAATATGCAATACTTACAAAATATGCAGTGTATGGCTCTGCAGATAATCCAAACCTTTGTGGACTGTTTAATGACCAAATAAAGTGATATACAAATACTGATACTTCTTGTAAATCTTTTGAGTAACGATACATGTTATAAAATACCACTAGAAAACTGAATGATCTAATTAACTGATTAAACTTCTGTGATAATGGCCTTTTGTATCTTTAGTGTTAATGTTATCTGCTAGTTTCTCCATACAAATCCATTATTAAAACTCACTTCTTACAGGAAGTCTAGCAGTGTTTTGGTCACCTTAATAAGAACCAAATCTTCCTGGATTGCCCTTTGCCTTTTTTGATTAAGGCCATTCTCTGTCTCCTAATCACCAGACTCAGTGTAAGAGCACTGAGAGTCAAGACAGCTGAGAGGAGACAGATTTGTATCTAACATCCACATGCCCCTCTTTCCACTAATCCCTCTGACACCTAATAAGCACAGCAAAACTGCAAAGCTAGACTGGGAACATAAGTCCCAACCCCTCAAGCATCACAGCAAAGCCAAACAGTATATCCTGCACACACAAAAATCCCAATGCAGCTCTCTTCATGCACATACCACTTAGCATCTCTGAGGGTATGTCTAAACCACATCCCTTTTTCGATAAAGGTATGTAAATTAGACATATCAAAATTGTAAATGAAGCCATGATTTGAATTTTCCATGCTTCATTTGCATAAATGCAGCCGCAGCTTTTTTTCGAAAAGCCGCTGTTCAGAAAAAAACCTCACGGTCAAGATGGGGATCTTTCGGTAGAAATGCCCCATTTCAAAAGATCCTGTAACCCTCATTTTTTGAGAATTACAGGATTTTTCAAAACTGAGCATTTCTGTCAAAAGATCCCCGTCTTGACCGCAAGTGTAGACATAGCCTTTCTGTTTATAAAACCTGAGACCTGGAGTTCAGGTTAGAAAGAAGACACATGGGTTCTATCTGTAGAACTCTAATAGGGTATGTCTACACTACCCCGCTAGTTCGAACTAGCAGGGTAATGTAGGCATACCGCACTTGCAAATGAAGCCCGGGATTTGAATTTCCCGGGCTTCATTTGCATAAGCGGGGAGCCGCCATTTTTAAAATCCCGCTCATTCGAGCCCCGTGCAGCGTGGCTACACGGGGCACGAACTAGGTAGTTCGAACTAGGCTTCCTAGTTCGAACTACCGTTACTCCTCGTGAAATGTCCTGCTGCTAAAGGAGCTGCTGCCATGTCATTTGCTCAGTGATGCTGTGGACAAAGTTCAAAGCCAAATCCCAAATCAATCTATCACAAAGTGCTGAAATACAGTCCACGTAGCCTTTGCATATTCACAGTTGCCAGCACAGTGGCTCGGAGCATTATTTGAGTCCATGCTTGCTCTCAGAAATTTGAAAATGGTGATAGTCCACTCAAAAAGAGACCATGAGGTATTTAAATTGAGCCATATGTCTACTGCTATACATCCCACAATTTACTATGAAAAAAAAATCCCAACAAAATACACATTATTCAGCACTGAAACAAAGGACTCGGGGAAATCCACCAGGAATGCCATGTGCTTAGTATGCATCACACCACTAGCGTGTGTGCACAATGATGTGAACTGAAAGACAGCACAAGTATCCCATGTGCATGCTATTAGTGTGGCTTGCATATTGTGCATTACCTGACATGTATTAAGAGAGGGAAGATTAAACCCCCAATAGAGGCTTAATGTTGTGTTACTCTTAATGTTGTGTTACTCTGTGTGGCGGGGTCCCCAGCCCCGCCCTCTTCTCCCCAAGGTTAAAGCAGGCCCTGAGGCCTAGTCCAGCACAAATGCACGGCTAAAGCAGGCCCTGAGGCCTAGTCCACACTCTGAGTGGATTGGGTAGAGGGGTCCGGGCCCTCCCTCTCCACCGGACCCCAACCCAGGGCCCTATTAGTTCCCACCACCGGCTCGGCAGGGAGTTCTCCCGAAATGCACCGAGCCCATCGGGGTGTTCCCTTCCCCTTGCCCTGGGTTGCTTCCTATTCCAGCCCTGTGGCTGACGGAGACCCCACCTGCAGAAGCTGGGCTGGTGGCATCTGCGATGTTGGCAGGTCTAGTGTCTGGCGCAGCAGCGAAGGGGTTGTCCAGCACGATGGGGCGGGCGGCCCCAGGAGTCAGCGTTGCGGGCGCGCTCGACCTGGGGACGGTAGCAGAGACGGCGATGGTCCCGGCAGCTCTTGCTTTGGCGGCAGGTCCGGCTGTGGCTCTGGAGGTCGGGCAAGAGCTCCTTCTTCCCCGGAGGCCAGACCCAACTGAGCAGCCCGGCAGCCTTTTATACTGTGGCTGCACTGCAAGCATGCCCAGCAGGGCTGCGAGGGAGGAGCATATTCTACCCAATAGGCAGGCTCTCTGCTCCCCTGTTCAGTGCAGAGCAAGCCAGCCCCGTCACACACCTCCTCCCTTAAGAGCATTCTCCCCGGTAGTCTCTCCTCCTGCTCCTTATAACCTATGTGAGAAAAGAAGTCTGCATTTCCGTGAGCTCTCCCTGGCCTATGTGCCACTTGAAACGAATATGACTGCAATGCTAGATACCAGCACATGATACGAGCATTGGTGTCTTTCATTGTTTGCAACCACCTTAGGGGGACATGATTGGTTACTGTAAAAAAGGTGCTACCTGGCAAATAATACCTCAGCGCATCCACGGCACACTTCACTGCCAGCGCCTCCCTCTCTATGGTGGAATACTTGGTTTCTCGAGGGTACAGCTTGCAGCTTAGATACAGTAGAGGGTGTTCTACTCCCTCCACCTCTTGGGATAGCACGGCTCCGAGGCCTACCTCAGAGGCATCTGTCTATAGGATGAAGGGCTTGGAAAAATCTGGCTGGGCCAACACCGGTCCCCAAGTAGGTTGGGCTCGCAAGGTCTGAAACACCCTCTCACATGCTGCTGACCACTCCACCCGCCGTGGGTGTTGGTTTTTGGTCAGGTCCGTCAGGGGGGCAGTTATGGTGGAAAAGTTAGGGACAAAGCATCGGTAATATCCCACCAACCCCAGGAACTGTCTCACCTGTCATTTCGTGGTGGAAGTGGGGTATTCTCGGAGGGCCTAAATTTTGTCTATTATGGGTTTTACCCGACCCTTCCCCACCGTATACCCCAAGTAGGTTACCTCCTCATTCCCTAGATGACACTTGGCCGGGTTCGCTGTCAACCTTGCCTCCCCTAGTGCCTTTAGTACCTTTTCTAAGTGGGTTAGATGTTCCTCCCATCCTTCACTGTAAACAGTAATATCATCAATGCATGCAGCTGCATACTCATCATGAGGTGCCAAGACTTGATTCATCAGCTGCTGATATGTGGCAGTGGCTCCATGTAGTCGGATAGGCATAATCGTGAATTGATAGAGCCCAAAAGGGGTTGGAAATGCTGTTTTGGCTTTGGCTGTCGGTGTCAATGGGATCTGCCAATAGCCCTTTGTAAGATCCAGATATACCTGGCCCTCCCTAGGCATTCCAGTAGCACGTCTACCCGGGGCATGAGGTATGCATCGAACTGGGAGATGGCGTTCACCTTGTGGAAGTCGACGCAAAACCTCACTAAGCCATTGGGCTTGGGGACCAGCACAATGGAGCTCCTTCATTCACTTCTGGATTCTTCCACCACCCCTAGGGCCAGCATTTCTTTTAGTTCCTGGGGTACTGTGTCCCACATTTTCTGGGGCAGGGGTCGATGGTTATCCCGTACTTTCTGCCCCGGTATTGTGGCAATGTGATGACTGATTAATAGGGTTCTTCCAGGTTTGTCAGACAGCACATGTGGGAACTGTGCCATGAGTTCTTGAAGTTGTTGCTGTTGTCCCTTCCCCAGGTCCTGCCCGATATCCACCTGGGGGTGGTCTGTCAGGCTCCAATTTGCCAACTCTTCTTCTGGGGGGAATGGGGTGATCATCACTGCCTCCTTCTCCTTCCACACCTTCAGGAGGTTCACATGGTATATTCGTAAGTCCTTCCACCGCCCTGGCAACCTCACCTCATAGTTGGCCGGCCTCACTTTCCGTACAAGTTTAAATGGTCCTTGCCATTTCGCTAGCAACTTGGACTCCAAGGAGGGCAACAAGAGCAACACCCAGTCCCCGGGTTAAAAGGTCCGCACTTTCACCTTCTGGTTGTAATAGCGCACCTGTGCTTCCTGTGCCGTCCATAAATCCTCCTGGGCTAGCCAGCCCAATTCTTCTAGCCGCTCTCACAGTTGTAGTATATAGTGGATGGACCCATGGGCATGTCTTTCTTGCCCCTCCTTAGTCTCATTCACTAGGTCCAGAATATCCCACGGTCGACACCCATATAATAATTCAAAAGGGGAAAATCCCGTGGAGATGTGGGGAACCTCCCTTACTGCAAAGAGAAGCGCTGGTAGCCACCTGTCCCACTGCTGTGGGTCGTCCTCAACGAATTTGCGCAGCATCGACTTCAGTGTCCTGTTGAATCATTCCACCAGTCCGTTTGTCTGGGGTGGTATACGAAAGTTCTCAGGGATCGAATATTCAGTAGTCGACACAATTCTGTTATCAGCTTTGACGTTACATTAGTTCCCTGATCTGTTAGGATCATCTTAGAGAGGCCCACCCTGGTAAATACTTTTAAGAGTTCATCGGCAATGGCGCGGGTGGTCGTGACCCGGAGGGGAATCGCCTACAGGTATTGGGTGGCGTAGTCTACAATGACTAAAATGTATTTGTTTCTGTTGGTGCTTCCAGCGGCCCGACCAAATCCAGTCCTATCTGTTCAAAAGGTGTCCCTACCACTGGCAGTGGGACCAACGGGGCTCGGGGAAGCCCACCGGGGTTAGCATGCTGGCACTTGGGGCACGATGCAAAATAGTATCTCACAGCATGCTGTATCCCCGGCCAGAAGAAACATTGGGCTATGTGACGGGGCGGACAGGCCCTGCACTGATGAGCAGGGGATAGCCCAGGCCCAGCTGGCAGAGAAAGCCCCGCCCCTCCGACCCTGCTGGGCATGCTCCCAACAGCGGCCGGGTATAAAGGCAGAAGGAGCCCAGCAGTTGAGGAGGCCCCAGGGCGAAGGAGGAGACCAGGCCGGGCCAGTGTTCTTGCAGCCGCTGGGACCAGAGTCGCCGCCCGTGCCGGACCCTGACACGGAGGAAGCAGCCGCCGACCCAGGGCGGCAGGAGCGCGCCCGCAACCCTGACAGGTACTGCCTCGGAGGCGAAGGCGTCCGGGGGGAACCAGGGCGTGGTAGGAAGCAGCCCAGGGCAAAGGGTACAAAGTTTGGCTTGGCCTGTATCGGCCGGATCCCCCGCCGAGTCGGCAGGAGTCATAGACCATGCCTAAAGGGCCCTCGGCTGGGACCAGGTGGAGAGGGAGGGCCCGGGTCCCCCTACCACCCATTTTCCCTTCCCTGGACAAGCAAACCCCGGGCTAGGGGAGGCTTCTCAGAGCGGCTAGGCCTCTAGTACTGTGTATGCCCTGATAGAAGGGCCTGGACTTTTACGTTGGGACTTTGGGGGGCTGTACCAGCCCGGTAGGAGGGGGCTGAGCTCCTTGACAGGGGCGTACCCCCTGACAGGCTAGTCTGCATAACGTCTTTTCACGGCCCAAGTGTCCTGCCCAGGACACATCGTGGGCCAACCACACCACCACCCTCCAAAATTGTTGGGGTATCAGCAGCTGACAGATCTCAGCTTGGGTTTGTGGATTTTGGGTCAGTCGGTACAGCAGATCACCCTGTATCTCGAACCGCGGGCCTTGTGACCTTCCTTGGGACGGCCGGGCCGTCAGCTCCAGTCCCCCTGCCTGCTCCCAGGTTTGGCTGAGGATCGGATCATTCCTTTGCTCTTCTAGGAAGTCTTCATCCAGGTTGATGCCTGTGTCTTGGGGATCAATAGGGGGAGTGTCGGTTCCTTGTGATCGTAGGGCTCCCCTCCTGGGCCTCCCCCGAGGTCCCTTCCCCGGCGTCACCCTCCGTCTGCTGTCCCATGGGCCCCCATTGCTGGGGTCACCTCTACTGTTGCTCTGCAGTAGAGCAGAAAAATAGGGCCAATCCCTCCCTAACACCATGGGCTAGGCCAGTCGGGGGACTACCACTACGCTGCACTGCTCTTCGTGCGACCCATTAGCTAGCTTCACCGTGGGGTACGTCCTCATATCCCCATGAATACAGTGCACTCTCACAGGGGACCCCCATAGCTCTGGGTCGCCGACCAGGCCTTTCTCTATCAGGGTCTGCCCACAGCCTGTGTCCACCAACGCTGTGGCCTCCTCCCCTTGCACATTAACCGGGATCACTATCTTTGTCCCATCCTCTTTCTGCGGTTGCGCCCCAACTGCTAGTACTTGCCCGTAGCTACAGGCCCTGGCGGTACCCTTATATTTACCCGGGTCTCCATGTCTGTTCCCTGGGCGGCCGCTCAGGCCGGTCTCCCTCAGGGCTCTGCCGGCAGCCCATAAACTTCCAATAGGGCTACAGCTTGCCCCAAGGTCTTGGGCCCCTGCCCCTGGATCCACTCCCAGCCTTCCTTGGGCAAAACCCTTAAGAGCTGCCCCATGGCCTCTTTACTGCCTTCCTGGGGGGCCATCTTCCTCTGGGCCCCCTCCCTGGATCGGAACCTCCAGAGGTCTCCCTCCTGCCTCGGGCCCCCCATCTGCTTGGGTCACTGCACCCGGTCACCCACCCTTGAAGGGGCAGCTGGCCCCCCACTCCTGGGGGGGGAACCAGACTAGATGGCAAGGGCCCCCCCCAGCCACCATGCCACCACTTCAATAATACCAGCAAAAATTCATCACACTTTTCTCACTTGCTATAAGCACCCCCTCAAAAAAATTATTTGCCCCCTTTTTTTGTCGGGGGGGATCAGAGTATCCACATTCTCCACCAGTTGTGGTGGGGTCCCCAGCCCCGCCCTCTTCTCCCCAAGGTTAAAGCAGGCCCTGAGGCCTAGTCCAGCTCTGAGTGGATGGGGTAGGGAGTCCGGGCCCTCCCTCTCCATCGGACCCCAACCCAGGTCCCTATTAGTGGTGGGTGGTTCGTACCACCAGCTCAGTGGGGAGTTCTCCCCAAAACGCACCGAGCCCGCTGGGGTGTTCCCTGCCCCTTGGCCTGGGTTGCTTCCTACCCCAGCCCTGTGACCGACGGAGTCTCCACCTGCAGAAGCTGGGCTGGCGGCGGCCGCAATGTTGGCAAGTCCGGTGTCTGGGGCAGCAGTGAAGGGGTTGTCCAGTGCAGTGGGGCAGGTGGCCTCCCAGAGTCGGTGTTGTGGGCACGCTCGACCCGGGGATGGTAGCAGTGACGGCGGTGGTGGTGGTCCCAGCGGCTCTTGCTCCAGCGGCAGGTCCAGCTGTAGCTCTGGAGGTCGGGCAGGAGTGCCTTCCTCCCTGGAGGCCAGCCCCAACTGAGTAGCCCGGCAGCCTTTTATACTAGGGCTACACTGCGAGCATGCCCAGCAGGGCTGCGGGGGAGGGGCATATTCCATCCAATAGGCGAGTTCTCTGCCCCCATGTTCAGTGCGGGGCAGGCCAGCCCTGCCACACTCTATCATAAGCTAGCTTTTCTGGCCATAATCATAACATACTGCATGAGCGATGACACAAGATAGCATTCAACAACAAATAATAAGAAAGAGAAAAGCACGTATAAAAAAGCGTGACTAACATGTCTTTGGCCCTGACTTATAGTACATTGCAGCAAGTAAACTGATATAAGCAATTTAAATTATCAATAGAAAATGCAAATTATCTGCAGATGGTTTGGTATCTTCACATTTGTAATTGCAATATTATGGGCCATAAAATTCAATACTTAGTAATCATAACTTTAGGTTGCAAAGAAATTTTCCATGGTTGCCTTTCTCTATAATGCATTTATTATCTTCTTTATGCTGCCTAATAAACAGTATTGATGCAAAAAGAATGTGCATTAAAGAGTGGTTACATAACATTTTCATGATCTTATTTATATAACTCTGTGCCCAAGGAAGAACCTGGAGAATGAATTTCAAAGGCATATTTAAACCTTATTAAAAATTTTATTAGAACTATGAAAAATCTATTAAAGAGCCAGTCTACTGATCTGGGACACTTTACAGATAACCTATGCTCTAAATCAAGCCTTATGCCTTTATAGTTAACACGGTGTGGAAAAGGATTACAATATATGTATCCACATGAAAGCACTGCAATCTGATGTGTGATTAATACAGCTAGTGAGAGAATGAGAATTCCATTTCAGAACAACTTCTGAGATTTTTGAAATTTGTTTCCATCTTACACTGGAACAAAACCAAAACACTTTGAATTTTGTGGAAAATGGAATTGTGTTGAAATGTCCATTGTCAGATTGAAAAAGTCTAGTTTTTATTCCTCTGTGTCTGGAATTAATCAGAGAGTCCACCGAAGATTATATGTGCTCAGTGCAAGCATTGTCAAAACTGATAAATTGTCACAAAATGTTTAGACTTTGACAAAGCAACATATTTTGATAAAAGCAGTTTTATCAAAATTCTTCCTTGCAGGTTGTACTGAAAGGTTCCCATTACAGAAGCCTCAAGGGACCGTGTCTTCCAAAAGACTGAAACATCTCTGAACAGGGATATGGCTGCCATAAATGGAAACTACAATAAATGGAAACTGCAACCAAGTACATCAAAGATTGTGTGAACATATTTCCACTTAAACTACCCTCAGAACTAACTTGAACTTAACATCTTTTTGGATGGTCAGTGACTTGCACAAAGGCAGATTATCTAAGGGTCACCCAGATTTCACAGTCATATACGGAAACCATCCTACTAAAATTGCTCAGAAGGTCAAGAGCAGGAACTGACTCTTGAACAAACTAGAAATATCTGTGAGAATTACTGAAGCCATACAAAAATGTGTACAGTTATCAATCCTTAAACAAAAAACCCCTCCACTCAACAGCCAGTACTGGAGCGCACCAAATGCCACACTTGCCATTGTTCGGGGATCATCCCTGAGGAATATATGGGATTTGCCCTGCCACAGACTGCATAGCAGAACTCCTACCTAGACTGTGCTGCACCCTGCTCACATCATCACAAGTTCACTGTGCCTGAGAGAATGGGAGTGAGGCACTTTCAGGCACTTCCATTGTGCCATTTTCAGGAAAATTCACATCACTACTATCATGCTGGATGAAAGGCTCCCTGCATCTGAACTTCCTCCTCTAGTGCTTCAGTCAGGCCTTCCATGGTTTACTCGGCCAGAACTGACCATGTCTGGTGCATCCAATTAGAATAGATGACTTTTCATCTGCGGTGCTGGGGAAGATGCTGTACACATGGAGCCTCAGATGTCTGCCCAAGATGAGTACTGCTGATTCAGAGGCCACTGACTGGCCTATTTAATTTTTATTGTAGTTCCTTGTTTTCATAACCTTGCCTTCTTTGTGTGATGGTACTGCCCGGCCCCGGCACCTCCAGAAACAGTACTGGCACCTCCAGTCAGAGCTCAACAACTTTTCCCCAGGAGTACTGGCACTTTTTTTTTTTTTTTTTTACAATAAAAAGCACTGCCCACAACTAAACTGCTATGTAAGAAAGATGCAAAAAGGAGCTATTCTCCCTATAATCTCCACTGAGATCTTAAGTATTCCTCCCATGGGAAGAGGGCAGATTGGTGGTAGCCAATATGGGTCACTAATGACCTGTTACAATCTGACTTCAGGCCATTAAAATGTATTAAACTAACACCAAATAATGCACATAGTGGACATGTGATATTGTCTCTTATGTACAGTGCACTCTGATGGGGAGAGAATGCAAGCAACTCCTTCTTACAGCCCTCAGGGCACCATGGCAGTAAGCAGCCATGTCTGTGATGAGAAGTTCAAAGATGTGCCTGGATAGCAAGTGTCCCAGAGGCTGTTTCTCTGGGTGTAATGAGGTTGTCAGCCCACTTTACCAGCATGCACTTGAAAAGACAATGTTTTGTCAGAGATGTGGAAAGACCTCACCAGTCTTCCCCACCCAGTGACTCTAGGCACTGATGCTGAGATGGTGCACTTCTTTTTGCTGTCCTATGCTTGTTATAATAAATGCTCTTACTCCACGGGGAAAAATCAACTCCCTGAGCTACAGTTTTCAAGAGGCATTGTTTCATTTTATTATGAGACCCTCATATGTTTGTTTTTACCAGAGCGTCTTTGAAGCAACACACTGACTCTGTTCTGACCTTTTGGTTCCAGACCTGCATTATGCATGTTTCGCTGGCTGGGGGGAATACGTGCACATGTGGTGCAAGTTTTTATTGTTTGTATATCTGTTCTCAAAGTTTCAAACATTATATATTTTACTACAGATTCTAAATATAGTCCTGGCTTCTATTAAAGTTTAAAACAACACAGGCAAATAATACACAAACATCTTCTCTGTTGGTGCAACGCAGCATATATGGGTGGATAATGCTCATGAATAAGTTATGCGTTCATATATTTTTAATAACAATGAATAGAATACAATTCCCGAAGCCCCTAGAAGAAGTACAATTTGTATCTGCATACTTCCAGTAAGTAAAAACAGAAATAATCAATAATACTTTCTGCACTTCTACTATGACTAGTAGAGCTGGGAAATTTTTGTGAATATTTTGGAAAAAAGGAAAAAGCCAATTTTGATTCACCATGTTCTCCCCTCTGGTATTCAAGCATCACAAGCATTTTTTGGTGGTTGGTTTGAAGGGACGTGCTTTGTTTCTCTTAAGGGATTAGTTAGCACATCGTAAAATGGGGGGGAATTGTTATCTATTATATATTTTGAAGAGTTTGTTTGTGGATTTGTTTGTGCAAAATGAAGTCATACTTTGGGATTACCTATAAATACTAAATTTTACATAAACAATCCTACCACTTAAATAGCTGAACATACTACTTTTTACACTGGAATATGCTGGGTGAAAAGTTAAAATAATTATTTTTTGTTTTTCATTGGAAAAAAGTAATGATTATTATGATTCGAGTTCATAAAAATATTTGCTAATAAAATTGAAATTGATTCACCTATTCAACTTATTCAATGAAAATTTTTACTGTTACAAACCACAAAATAATTCAGATTACTTACGGAAAGAGTAATGGCAGCTTTACGAGTTTCAGATTCAAATTTATTATGTATGGTAATTATTCAATAAAATGATTAACGTTTGAAGTTGAAATCCTACAAATTTAAAACTGTTCTTTTACCTCCCTTTTACAAGCACATTAATAAAAAATTCTATTACGTATATTTAATTTCTTGAACTTTCCTGTAAGTATAACTTACGTAAAATGACTTTGCCTGGTCAATGACGGGCCTTACTTGCTAGTTAGGATATATTTCTTGTGAATCCTAGGGAGATTATGATAAAAGCCTTCTGATCAAGAGCTAAAAATCCATCCAAAGGCAGGAAAGATTTCCCCACTGTATAGAAAGTTGAGACATAGGGGAGAACATAGATACTTTTAACCAAATTTACACTCTGACCCCCTACCCTGATCTTTTGAACTGGCATTGAGCATAGTTTGTTTTAACCTAAGGATCTGATCCCATGGTAGAGTTTAGATGGTTTGTGCTAATGTTTGTTCATATCAGTCATCATGTTATCTTAGGAAGATGACACCAGCCATAATGGTTAGCCTTGGACTTTATGCAAAAATAGAAACATACTAAATAAATTACCTGCCTTACCTGCCATATCATAGTGTTTATCTCTGCCCACCACTGAATCTGGCACATAGACAAGATGTAAGTAACCACCTAAAATATTTGCTTGGACACTCTGCTTTTACAAAAAGTGACTGGAGCCTTAGTTCTGTTTGACTCAGAAGGAAGTACACCACCAGCTACTTAATACCAATACCGCTCCCCACAGCCACTTGGGCAGACATCTGAGGCTCCATCCAGCATGTGTGCAGCATCCTCCCAAGCACTACAGATGCAAAGTTGTCTGTCTTGGATACCTCAGGCATGGTCAGTCCTGGCCTAGAAAACCATGGCAGGCCTGACTGAAAAAAAATCCCCATCTTCATTCTATTACTGATCCAACTGGATAAGAGCACAACTTAAGGAGGTACAGCGGAGGGCATTTAATACACCATCTCTTTTCCTAATTTATATTTGCTTGTGAGATAGGGAAGGCAAACACAGAGTGGATACTTTAAGGGAAGCAACAATGCAACCTTCAAATATTGAGCCAGAAGACCACTTGCAAAGCCTATTGGAATTCTTTAATACATTCCTTTTCACCAGAATGCAGTGTAAATAGCAATAGCAGCCATACTTTTAAATCAAATCCTAGAATTTATATTTTCAAATGAGGATTAGAAGTTCCATTCAATTAGAGAGTATCAGAGGGGTAGCCGTGTTAGTCTGAATCTGCAAAAGCAGCGAGGAGTCCTATGGCACCTTACAGACTAACTGAAGTGTAGGAGCATAAGCTTTCGTGAGCAAAGACCCACTTCATCAGATGCATGTAGTGGAAATTTCCAGAGGCAGGTATAAATATGCATCTCCAGCCTGATCCTGGCCTGCATATTATATACCTGCCTCTGGAAATTTCCACTACATGCTTCTGACGAAGTGGGTCTTTGCCCATGAAAGCTTATGCTCCTACACTTCAGTTAGTCTATAAGGTGCCACAGGACTCCTCGCCACTTTTATTCAATTAGAGAGTTTTCCAGTTTTAATAATTTTCATGTCCTCTGGAAGGGAATAAAATGCCCCACTGAACAAATACCAAACCAATCTAAGTATTTTCTGTGTTAAAATTACACCATGATTGACAGAAGAAAGTGTTGTGATTATAATGTTGAATATATGCCCTTACTTGGGAAAGCCAGAAAGACCTATTGATTTTCACAGTGGAAGTGTTTACTATATGCCAAAAGGAAAACATAAAAAACAAATCCCCATAGCATACAATTCTGATTTCTATTTTCTCAATCTCCATAATGGCTTAGGAGCTATTAAGATACATTTTAGACAGTTTTACACACACGCGGTTTAGTACATAGTCTATGGTATGTTAGTTTCTGTGTTAACAATATAGGGCCAGTCCCCTAGATGGTATAAATCACCATGGCGTCATTGAAATCAATGGAGCTATGCCCATTTTCACCAGCACAGAATTGAGCTAATGTGGTTTAACAGCTATATTTAAAACTTTTATGTTGCTGAGAAAGCAACCACTGCATTTTTCTCCAAGAAGACCACATCTTTATCTTTAAACCATATGCACTGGTTCAAAAGGAATTAATTGCTGAACAAGAGATCAGACTAAATGATCAAAATGGTCCTTTCTGGGCTTAGAATCTATGAATCTCTTCAGCATGATGGGGAGAATTCTAGCCTGAACACTCTGCCTCCATGTCATTCCCTGTGCCTTACAGTGAGAGGACAGGTATGTGAGTTGAGCCCACTGTTATCTGCCTTCAATGATGACACATCTACTGTATATGAGCTATTTAAGTTACAGCTGCATTCTTTGAGGCTCTGTGGCAAAACCAGCTCCATTTGCCAACAATCAGATTCTATTCTATGCAGTCCTAATAAATATTCTTCCAATACCTTTATCTTGTATATATCTATCCTCTGGAAGAGGACAAGGGATATTGTACCTGATGATATAGAGTCCATTGCTTCAGAAAACTCAGTGTAATCAGACTGCAGATGATCTATGTCTTAAATGCTCAGGCAGCATTAAGGTAGAAATTTAATGTAAGAAAAATGGCTTACGGCACAGACATAGTTCATAAATAACAAGGTCCTCATTGATTTTTCCTTCTCTAAGAAGAAATAGTGTGGAAGATGGTTGGCATGCCAGTTTCCCTTAAACACAAAATATAGTAATTCAGATCCTTTACAAGGAAATATTCTGTACCAGACAAACACTCACAATTTCTGTAACTTATCAGACAGCTTTAAGAACAGTCAGCATTTGTACCAATCTCTGTACATTATCTTATCAAAAGCAGTCTGATTGCTAATAGGCAATACGACTTCATCTACCACATGAATACAAGAGAGTCTTCAAATCAGAGATGATGCATTATAACACATTCGTTGTAATTCAGAAACTATCATTAGGAATGAGTATCCAATAGTAAAATGTGGATTTCTGGTGAAAATTTTGAGGCCAAGTTACATTGGGCATTAGAGAGAGGTGCAGTGTGAGATGATATTGTGTTTAAGGAACTAGAATGGAATTCAGTAGATCCTGGTTAAATTTGTGGCTTTGCACCAGACATCTGGTGTGACCCTGGGCAAATAATTTAATCTCTCTGGGCCTGATTACCATATTTGTGAAATGGAGAGGATAATAGTTTTCTGGCTTTTCTAGTGATAGAAATGTAGCCGTGTTAGTCTGGTGTAGCTGAAACAAAAAACAGGACTATGTAGCACTTTAAAGACTAACAAGATGGTTTATTAGGTGATGAGCTTTCGTGGGCCAGACCCACTTCCTCAGATCAAATGGTGGAAGAAAATTGTCACAACCATATATACCAAAGGATACAATTAAAAAAAATGAACACATATGAAAAGGACAAATCAAATTTCAGAACAGAAGGGGTATGGGGGGAGGTAAATGCCTGTGAGCTAATGATATTAGAGGTGATAATTGGGGAAGCTATCTTTGTAATGGGTAAGATAATTAGAGTGTTTATTCAAACATAATATCTTTTCTCTTCTTGGATCTGATCCTATCATCATGCTTTCTAAGTAACTACTCGGATTCATGAGGATTTGTAGTCTTTAGCCCTCTGGGCCAGACATTCAAAGGCATGTAGGTGCCTAATGATGCAGAGAGGTGCATAGCTGGATTTTCAAAAGGGTCTAAGCAAGTTAGGTTCTTGATGCCCATTTAAATTAATGCAAGTTAGTTGCTTAACTTGTGTAGGTGCTATCTACTTGCATCTTGAGGCACTTAAATTCATTTGACCATCTTGGGGTAAATTTCTATTTTGTGAAGCAATAAAAACTATTTAAAATGAAAAGAAATTTCTGAATAGAGTTCACCCGTCATTACTCCCAGAAAGACCCCAATATTCCATCAACTGAGTTTCTGAGTAAACATCAAGAAAAACACTGTGTGTGAGCTGAGGTGATATACAAATCAAAATATTGGGAAAAAACTGTAGCGAAAGAGAGAGAGAGAGAGAGAGAGAGAGAGAGAGAGAGAGAGAGAGTATACACAGAGAATGGAGGAAGAAAGAAAATTACTACTCTAGACTCTTTCCTGTTGAAAGTGCATTTAATAATAATCAGGAGATGGATGATTGTCCAGGGCCACTATGCCTTCACTAAGTTTATCTAGTCTCATTGATGAGTCCATTAAAGAATTTCTCCAGAAAAGCAATCTTTTTTCAAATAAAAAAACCTAAACTATTCAATGTCAAGGAAGCAAAGTATAGCAAGGTCAAAGAGCAGTTATAGCCAGGGAGCAATACATACAAAATTACTTTCGGAAGTTTGATTTTTTTCATTAGTAAAGTATCAAGTAACCTGCTGCACATAAAGAAGGTTGCTTTGTTGGCTTTTTTGTGTATCAAGTATATGTTTTTTTGGGGGTATCACTTCCCCAGTTCATTTAGAGTTTCCAGAACTGACCTGCCAAAATTTCCAGTGATAATCTGGGTAATTTGTCAATTTTATGATTCAAAATAACATTTGTGTCAGATCTACTAATAGAGAGCAACATGCTGCAGTGTGTCAGCCGACGGTCAGGGCAGTGTGTGTGTGTGTGTGTTTCCGAGAAAAGGTTTAACGTCCGTGTCTTTACTGCTAGGACCGGGGTCCCATCGCAGAGGGTGGCCAGCAGGCCAACAGATGCCCCATTATATAGGAAGAGCTTATTACACCTTAGATTTCAGCTGCTAGAACACAGGGGTTCCTTCGCAGTGGGCAGCCTAGGAAAGGCTGAAAAGGTGCCCCAACGGATCTTGTCACCTGGGAGTGACACAGATCCAAACGCCCAAGCTCTCCCTATGTCTGTCCCTTTATGACTGGCTGAAGTTCTTTTAAATTGTGCTTGGTTCTATTAAGCAATTGAAGGAGTCAGGTTAAAGCTTAAACAGTTACAGGTTTATTAAAGACTTATAAAAGCATATGGTTACAATGGCTATTGCTCTATTTCTTAAATGCTAGCAAATATATATATATAGGTCTTAAAAATGATTACAGGAAAAAGGTAAAGATAGAAAATGGAAATAATGGTACCAAGGGACAGCTTAATCTTTAAAGAGCTCTAACACTATGTATATATATACTTAAGCAAAGGACCACATCCAGGTACAATTTTTACCCCTTTCTGTGCCTCTCGACTCCAGCGTGTAAGGCCAGGGCCGGTCTCTCAATTCCTAGGAAAGACGAATACGAGGTGGGCGTCCCCTCTGGAACCTCGGGAGATCAAACACCTAACCCGACCAGCAGATAGATGGTAGATTGACACTCAGAGAAAATGTGCTGCTGGACCCATCTATATACCCCTGGGGGCCCGTATCCTCTTTCTTATCTAAGATGCCGAATTGTACTGGTCCGTTTTGTGGCGCCAGTTCTTACAAGCAAGTTTCAAGTTAATTTACACTTGCAAGAGAGATAACTAAATTGTGAGTACTAGACATTTTTTTACTGGGTGAGAGATTCCTCCCCCCGCGGACGGATGTGTGTTCGTATCAATATGGGTTAAGTCAAGGACACTCCTTGGCAGCCTCTTGGTCAGCAATTGGCATATCTCTGTTTACAGCCATTCACGGTCACAGCAACCTGGGCCTTCTGCTCTGTGTGCCCTGTATGCTTCAGGCAAGCAAAAATGGATGTTACAAGGAGGGGTTCCTGTCTGGCTACACAGTGTAAGACAACCTCTTTTGTTAAATAGAAAAATACTGGCGCAGTTCCTCAGCTGATGTACAATCAGTGTAGTTCTAGTAAAATCAATGGAACTACACTGATTTATATCAGCTAAAGTTATGGCAATTATTTATATCAAAGGAAAATAAGACCAGCCAATAGATGCAGGATTCATTTTTAGATATTCGTGCTTATTTCATACTAAATGCATCAAACATCCTCAAATATCTGTGGTCTAATTATTATGTACTTTTAGCTGGAAAAAATTCTTTAAACATATTGTGTGTGCAATGGGCCTTCACTTTGTGAAAAGAGTCATGGTCTTATAGTATGTCTTGAGTGAACAGGAGCTAGCAATTTGCAGCAGTTACACATTGATTGTTCTGAGAATGATGGATGAGGGCAGTGGGAGTGGGGAAGACTGATTGCTTAATACTCTTATCAGGATCCTCTGCTAGGCGGACAGAGCATGGCATCAACACTGAATACTACAACTGAGGTAATTTCATCTTGGAATAATCAGACTGTTGCCTTAGAAAAGTAAAAGGTAGAGAGGAAATGCAAAATATGCTTCCACCTATCAAAAAACACCCCATAAAGTTAATTAAAAATATTCAGATAGATTATAGTATTTTAAAGCAGTCAGTCTGCTGGCTGGTTTGTGTCCAACTCAATATATTAGATATTCACTTAAGCAGAAATAGAGAAAATATATTTTTGTATGACATTAAATAAATATTTTTCTTTAGAGTATTTTTAAACAGCTTTATAAATATTAAGCATATATAAATAAATAAATAGAGAGAGAGAGAGCAAGAGAGAGAAGGACTACATATAAGAATCTGTCCCTCCATATATCCATTTATCCCATCTGGAGCTATGAGGAGGACATAAGCATCAGAATTTCTCCACTCAAAGAGATTTTCTCTGACTGTCACACTTTCTCCAGACTAGAGATACACGCAGAAGAGGGAGAAGATGTGGTGAGGAGCTCTGTGCAATCTGTTTATTCTGGGCTATGGAGCAACTCACTAGTAGCTGTACCTGTGGAGCAGGCTGCCATAGATTGGATCAATCCCAAGACTTCTAGCTGTGTTGGTCCCCAAGGCAACTTAGGTTCCCACCACAAGTGTATAGGTGGCTTAATCTATTTCTTTCTCTGCTGTCTCCCCATTGGGTTGACTACTCTGTACAGTGCTTCTTGGTCAAACAGCACAGAGGTCTGAGGAGGTCATTAGGCATGGTTTGTGTCTGTTTGCTCAGCCATGGTTTTAGCCACTCAGTACAGAAATCTCTAACTTGAATTACAACAATAATTGTTAGTCTTTAAAGTGCTACATTGTCCTGCATTTTGCTTCAGCTACCCCAGACTAACACAGCTACATTTCTATCACTATTCAACAATAATTAGGACATGAAAACTCTTCTGTTTGGAAATAATGCTGTTCTCCCACCGAAATAGAACAGCAATACATTCAGTGTATTTGTAGTGCAAAACTCAACTCCCTCCATTTTCTTTCTTGTTGGATTTTCTGCTATTCAGAACAACAATCTTAGTCCTGCTTGCAGAGAGGATGAGTCCAACAGGCAAAATACTGCTCTGATGCATGAGCACAAGAGAGAAAAAGTATACAAGAAATTGTAAAATGGCATACAGGTAGAGGAGCAGGGGATAACCAGAGATAATGCAACCAGAGATAATGCAGGGGATAACCAGAGATATTACATGAGTACCCTCGCAGCAATGCTCACCTGCCAAAGCAGGGTAGGCATCCAGGCAAAGACAGCTCAGTTAGCCAAACTGCTAGCATTCTGGCAATCAAAATAGGCCCAGAAAATGGGTTGAGAATGGCCCTCCCCATGACGTCACCCCTGCATGCCCCTAACGCCCCGCCCCCTGCGTCATGTCCGGCACGCAGCGCAGGCAGTGGGTCGGGCTCTGCGTGCCATATACAGCACGGACATGGAGTTGCTTGGAGTGAGGGGCAATAGTGTGCGGACAAGACGGCCCACTGGGAAATTCCCAGTACCCCACCACGCCAGTCCGCCCATGCCATACAGCCAGCTATCCTCCACTACCACAGACACACAGAGATGGGGCCAGCCGTTCAACTGCTGCAAATAGGCAAATGGAGTAGTGCTCCTTTACACAAACTGAGGATCTCTCCCAAGCTTTCTGGTATTTGCTTGTAATGGCAGGATTTAGCCTGTAGTTTGTTAATGAATTGGGGCTTTTAAATAGGTTTTAAGATTTGTGTAAAGATTTATTAAGGAATAATCTTTGGCGCACCATGTTTTACCTCAAAACAGTCTACAAGCTATAGTTTAATCTCCACACCAACCCTGTAAATAATTAATTAGGTAACTAATTTCAGTTTACCTCTAAGCTTAAAGAGAAAAAACTGAATATTAATCAAACCAATACACTAAAGTACAAGGTGTCTTTTACCATAGTCCACAGAAATTATGCTGCACAATGTAGAAATATAGGCCTGGAAAGGTTCTTAAGAAGACCTGCAGCCCAGCCCTCTAGCTCTGAGGCAAGAACAAGTATATACCTAGCTCATCCCCGACAGGTGTTTGTCTAACCTGCGATGGGGATTCTATAACCTACCTTCAAAGCCTGCTTAATAATCCTTAGGGTTAGAAAGCTTTCTCTAACATTTAGCCTTAATCTCCCAAAGGGCAGATTAAGCTGATTACTAGTCCTATCGACACAGAAAAATTGATCCCTGTCCTTTTTTTTTTAAAAAAAAACCAAACAGTTAGCACCATGACAATGTCTGTTAACAGGTTTCCCCTCCAGTCATCTTTTATCAAGAATAAACATGTCCAGTTTTTTTTTAAACCTTTCTTCCTTCGTCAGCTTTTCTAAAAGTTTATAGGATTTGTTGCTGTTCTCAAGACTTTCCACTTCATCCTCATCTTTCCTAAAGTGTGGTGCCCTGAAGCTGACAGTTCTCCAGCTGATGTCTCACTAGTGTTATTAACATTAACTGGGATGGCACAAGCAATCAACATGCTCAGGTTACACTGGAGATTTAAAGTGTCAGTTCCTGTCCATCATGGCAAGATCCTGGCTCAGGCCCCTTTCCTTTCCTGTCCCCTTTGGCTGCCTTATATAGCCCTCTGGCTAATGAGGCCCACAGCTGCTTCCATTAGCCTGGGCTTACTCAGCTGTTTGCCATCACCCTTTTCAGTCAGGCTATAGTGGCAGAGCTCTGGCTTAGCCAGCGGTCTGTCACAACAAACAGATATATGGAGCCCAGTTTTCAACTTTGGATGGATAAGTTAAATTGCCTGCACTTGGGCTATGTCTACAATGGCGGGTTGTTGCGCCAGAAGTATGCAAATGAGGCTAAGCATGGAATATCGCTGAGCCTCATTTGCATACCTAATGAGCTGCCATTTTTGCGGAACAGGCTCTTCCACAAAAATGGCGGTAAGATCACCATTGATAGCCTTGAAGCAAGCATTTGAAATCTTATGGTGAATTTGCTTGTCTCTATATGTAACTGGGAAACAACTTACGCTTCCAAGATTTTTTATTTAGAGTTTTACAGAAAAATAGCATCAGATAGTTTGGACACAGAAATTTTATAGCAATTTCCCAAAGATGTATGTTGTTTCTTCATGGGTGATGTTTAAAGTAGGGATATCATCATGTAGTCAACTACACAATTCAACAATAAGCCTAACCCTACTGGCTACAGACATTCCCCCTACCCTTGCTGCCTGTATCAGAGGCAGAAAGGGTGGGTAGGGGGCAGTGCAGTTTGGATTCTAGTTCCAGCAGCTGACACTCCAAGCCAGGTTCCAGCAGCAGCTGACTGTCCTCCTTAGTCCCCATAGCTTCCTTGCAAGCAGCTTCTTTCCCTCTCTGGATCAGACAGCCAGGCAAGAGGTGAAAGCAGCACAGACCCCAGTGCTGCTTCAGCTTTATTAGCTGTCTTGTGCTGTCAGCTCCAGCATCTTCACTCTTTGGCTACGTCTACACTGGAGGCTTCTTTCACAAGAACTTTTTGCGCAAGTGTTCTTGTGCAAAAAGTTCATGCGCAAGAACAAGTCCACACTGCCATGTGCTTTTGTGCAAGAGCATCCATGGTAATGTGGATGCTCTCTTGAGGAAGAAAGCTCTGATGGCCATTTTAGCCATAGGGATTTCTTGCACAAGAAACCCCTGTTGCCCGTCCACACATGCCTTTTTGTGCAAAAAGACTTATTCCTCATAGAAAGAGGAATAACTTTTGCACAACAAGCCCTAAGTTCTTACGATTAACTGTACTTTTTCTTGCACAAGAATGCGCTTGTAGTGTGGACTACCCACAAGTTTTTGTGCAAAAACTCTGTAGTGTAGACATAGCCTTCGATGTAAGTGGCTGTCCCGTATATGGTGGGTGGAAGTGGACGTGGGGTAGACTGGGGACAGGCAGCCATGTGTGCACATTTTAATGTATACTACAGGCACAGTATAGTATTTGCTTCCTTTGTTGTTGTTGTTTTTCCTCTGGCCTGACCACCCAGCACAGTTTTCTGACAACGTCCTTAGAACCTATATAAATGTTTGGGTTCCTTCCCTCCCCGACAGCATGCTGAGAAGAGGACATAGGTTGCTTAATGCCCAACTTCCCTGACTTCTCAAGAAAAAATGCAAAAGCAAAACATATTTAGTGCTGGAACGTTGGGGGCCCAAGTTGGACCATGGGAGAAAGCAGAAGACTAAAGTGCCAAAACCGTAGACTTCCATACACAGGTCAGAATAGTGTGTGTGTGTGTGTGTGTATGTGTATATATACACACACACATATATATATATATACACACACATATATATATATATATATACACACACACACACACACACACACAGGGCTCAACAATTAATGTAATCTACTCACCCATTGCATGTGCAGCGCGATCAGTGCATGTGCAGCGCCGTCTGCGCATGCACAGCATGCCGAACCGCGCGGCTGGCGAGCAGGGCTCACCGCAGTTTGGCGAGCTCTGTGTATATATATATAGAGAGAAAGAGATATATAGATATATTTATGAGTTATATATATATATAAACACACACACAGCCAGTAGTTCCACTGAAGGCAAAGGAACTATAATTATTTATAACAAGGCCAGGGATCTGGCCCTCAGTATTTAGTATCATGCACTCATTATTAATTAATAGCAACGGGAAGAGATTTTTACAGAGTATTTTGCCAGGTGGTACACTTGAAAAGGTTTTATACACAAACTAAAAGTTGCTCACTAGTATGCTAGACAGTGGTTTACAAGATAAAAGTCCCTCAGAGCATTACATTGCTCTCAGTGCTTCACTGAAGTGAACTGAATCAGAAATCTCTTCTGTAAATTGTAATTCACGGCAGGTTGTCTGCAATCTCTAATCTTCTGGTAACCGAGATCTCTTCTGGACCCTCATCTCACATTAACCTCCTCAGTCTTTATCGCTGTTTCAAATATCATAACTTTCAGAAACCCTGTGACAAGCTTTTGGATAAGAAGCTTCTGTTAAAGTGTTTCAGCTCTGAGAAGATAGGATATTAAATGGTCTTGCTGAGGAATAAATATAAATTCCTGTGTGCTTGCTTGTTGCATTACCCCTAACCCCATGGAAGTCCTAACATTACTCAAAGCAGAAAAGCACTCTATTTCTAGTTCACTAAATCTTATGATCCCTCAGATCTCCCCAGGAGAGTAAGTCACAGATTTTAGGTTATTTTCAGAAAAAAAATTGTATGTTGCTGTCTTACTTATTATTTGTAGTTTTTCCTCTCCTGAGTTAATCAATCATTCTAAAAGTATTTATTTCTCTTGACAGTAGATTTGGAAAGGCATTCAACATCAACATGCATCTGAAATTCTCTAGACAAAAGCTAATGGAATAAGTACAATTCAAGGAGCAAAGCAGGAAACATATGTGCCAGCTGTGGTCTGCATGCTGCAATTGTTCCAGCAATTGACTTTTTTTCTTATATTAGTTTAACGCCAGTGTCATGCTAATGGAATTACTCCTGATTTATTCCAGAGCAGAAAATTAATGTTTTAGATCCAGAGGGAAAGGAGAATTTAAAGATTTTCAGTTAGGGATAATATTTTCTTACTGTATTACAATACATCTTTATTTCTATTCAGCTAAACTCAGTGCAGCATCAAACTGAGGATGAGTGTGAAAGATGCTGCATTGATTTTGAATTCCTTTCAAAAACAAATTGAGCCACATTATGGCTCAGTTTTTCATCATGTTTTTTCTAGTTCACAGAAGTTTATCTCAGTAAAGACCTCCAGACTTTGTCCACTGGATTTCACATGAGTGATGTTTTTATATTTCTTTGAGTGAAAAGCATAGATAGGATTGTTTTCAGATGCGACTACTGTATAGTAAATCATTCCATGTGTTGTGAATACAGACCGCCAAAAAGTCTGCCTAACAATTGTTTTCTAAGAAAGATTTTACATATTTTTAAAGAAACAAATGTAAGCTAAAGGGCCAATCACTGTGGGTGCCTCTATGCAGCAGGGCTCAACTCAAAATATGCTATGCAAATCAAGCTTCGTCAATTGCACAGTTTATTTAGAAATAGCTTATTTTGAAATAGGGAGTGTCTATTTTGAAATAGAGCACTCTTCCTCCGACTTCCCTTACTCCTTGTACAATGAGGATTACAGGAGTTAGAGTAAGAAGTCCTTCAGCTTGACAATATTTTGACATTATTTCGAAATAACTTCCTGCTGTGTAGACCCAGACTAAGTTATTTCAAAATAATGTTGCTGTGTAGATGTACCCTGGTAGACTCCAGACAATTGCTACAGTTAATAAATATTTATGTAAACAAATGATTTTGACTTGAATAACATTGTGCTGTGCTGTCAATCCCTACCATATCCCATTTCGGAAGAAACCTACCTTCTTTATTACAACTGCTCTACAAATGTATCATGAAACCAACGCTATACCTGAGATACATCGATTGTATTTTCATCCTCTGGACAGATGATTTAAACTCCCTCATGGATTTCTGCCACAACTTCAAACTCCATCTTTCCATTAAACTCTCTCTAGAACACTCCCACACTAATACCAACTTCCTGGACAGAAGTTGGTTCACTAAAAAAAAGCTATTACCTTATCCACTAATATTCTGGGACCAACACGGCTACAGCTAAATTGTATGCAATTGTATTATTGACAGTTAGTCCAAAAATAGACAAATTACAAAGGTAACAATCAAATGAGAGCACTACATTCTCGTAGGCAAAAACTGTGCATGGTCTTGGGCCACAGAATACAAATTATCTGGCTTTGCCATTGTGCAGATTGTATCGTGTTTTTTCTTCATAAATTTTTGGCTTTTATAGAAGATATGGATGGTGCTCATATCAAGAAGCATTCCGCACCATGTAAGACCGGACAATAATTGTCAACATTTACCATTCTGAGACTGAAGGCAGGTTCTCTTACATTAGCCACTGTACACAAATAAGCTAAAGCAAAATAGAAATAAACACACCTAAGTTAATCCCACACAAAGTATGCCTGGGTTGGCCCCACATTTATATCCCTGTAACTCCCACCTTAATGCAAAGCGGAATGTGGCCTAAGGCATTATATAATTATTCTAGTTTTATCTTTCACTGAAAGATGAAGATATGGGGACTCCAAAAGTTTTTTAAAAGTTTGTTTCAAAGCTCTTTATCTAAAATAATAATGATGCATGCCAATAACCCAAAGTTTAGGTTCATCCACATAATATCACTCATGAGACAAAAACATTTCTGTGGCAAAATAGACTTCACTTTCAAATTCCCCAAGAGTTTATTGCTGATTGTATAGCACAACACAGCAATATAACATATATTTTCCACAATTATGAAGTATGTCTGAACAGTGTCCTTTGAAAGTAAATGGGAGTTATAAGCAGTTTAAGAATGGCAAGCTCTTTATTGTAACATCTATCTAATCTCTCCAATCTGTCCTTTGAAAGTAATGAAAAAAAATACATCCCTGGGAAAAATACAGTATGGCTGTTGCACTGCTGATGATAACTAAAGTACGGTGAGGCTATTCTATAAAGATTTCTTTGGTACTGGAGAGCTTGGACCTTTTTCCCCTTAACTGATGTATGTGAGTTTTTGTATTGTACAAATGTTTGTGTTCTAATAACTCCTCAAAAGGAAGGGAGTTCAGCCACATGGAAAATTCTTATTTTTAATTTTTTCTAGTGTTGGACTCAACAGCTGGCAGTTACAAAAGAATCAACTAACAATACTTTAGTAGATAATTTATACTGCTTCTACGTGTGTGTTTCTCTTTCTATCTTTCCAAAGTGACTAGCTCTTGCACATGGATGTTCATGTGTGTCTGGTGGTAAAATGAGACCTTACATCTCCCCATGGGTTTGCTTGTGCCACCATCTCTTAATTACAGGGGTGGTGGGAGTGGGAAGGGAGATTGAACTACTCCCTCACTGAAACCTTAGGACATAATTCATCTTGATGGAAATAAAGGGGCAGGAGAAAGGCATGTCATATCCTTTGCACTGGCCCAAGGAGACAGCCCACCATGCCAAGGGGAGAATGCTGTTCAGCTGCAAAGTGTAGTGCAGCCTGCATACTAGAGCACTCACAAAGAAGCACAGTCCCTCCCTGAGATCATCCTAGAGGAATGCAGTTCTCTCTAATGCAAAGCTGTACCTAAAAAGCACGAAGAGCCTTCTCTCTAATGCTCTAAATTTTATGATGCAGAATTATTCACTTTGGGTATGTCTAGACTACAGGCTTTTGTCGACAGAAGTTTTGTCGACAGATACTGTCGACAAAGCTTCTGTTGACAAAGAGCATCTAAACTACATTCAGTTCTGTCGACAAAGCAAGCTGTTTTGTCAACATGGCAGTGTAGATGCAAAGGACAGTTTAGATGCAATAATGCCTTCTGTTGACAGAACTCTGTCGACAAAAGGCATTATTCCTCGTAAAATGAGGTTTACCAGCGTCGACAAAACTGCTGAGTTCTGTCGACGTTATGTCGACAGAACTCAGCGGTAGTGTAGACGCAGGTTTAGTTTTGTCGACAAAAGTCCACTTTTGTTGACAAAACCCTGTAGTCTAGACACATCCTTTCATAGTAAGAATATTCTTGGAAGGGGGAGGAGATACTTTTCCTCTGTCTACTAAGACTTGTAGTTAAGTGGAATATGATATAGGAGATAAGTAAATAGCAATGTTCCTTATAAATTGCAATGCTCATTTTTTGTGTCTTCTCTTAGGCTACTATTATGTAGCCAACTGATAATAGTTCTCATAGTCTATAGAAACCACTTTTTGTGTTTGGGCTATGGGTTGAAGATGTTTATTCCCTTCAGACCAGCATAGTTTGAAGTTCTTTATTTCTACATTTTCAGTCTAAACCCACGAAAAACTCACATGCTGCAGAACGTCTGCAAATAATAATGTCTTTTTGGACCAAATAAAGGTACGAAATGCAAGATAGATGAAAATAAGAGAGTATCTTATTTTAATCTTAAGGAAACAAATTTAAAAAATGCATTTAGCACCCATCATATAACTTTGTTTAGTAAGACAAAAGTGCATAGATTCCTTGCATTCATTTCACCCTGAATTTTATTATTGTAAACCAAAGTTGTCCAATCATGAGCTGAACATATCAAAGATGGAGAGTCCAAAACTTCTATTAGCCATTTGTTCAAGTGATTAATTACATTCATTGTTAGCAGATTGTTTCTAATTTCTATATTGAATTTGACTATTTTTTTTCCAGTCATTGGTTCTTACTATGCTTTTCTCCACAAAATTACAAATATAATACCAAGTACTAAAAAGTATGCCTAGAGTTTACCTGAAACTATTATGGAATTGAAAGCCTGTTCTCCTCCACTCCAGATTAACCAGCATTCAAAAAATACTTTTGAACATATGTATCTTTTTCTATTTGAATAGCAAAAGACAATGATTCACAGTTTTGCTGTGGCAAAATCTTTGGTGTGCTAGGTTCCTATTATTTTGTCACACAAAATTATACTTTTCAACTCTTATTGTTCAGCTTATGAAATTCAAAGTTTTTTACTCAAATTGTTTTCCCGAAAAGAATATCATCTCTACTTGATGTATTTTGAAATGTATCAACCAACCATATTAACCACCAAAAAAAAAGAGGTGTTTTTGGTTTTTTTGCTGTTTTTAATTTCTGATAGTTAATTTCACATGCTAGACTCCTCAGAATTTTCCATGGGCTCCTATCATTTAACCAGTGCAGAGGAAAACATGTAACAGTGTAAAGAAAGAAGCTGGAGTCTAAGACTAACTGTAAAATGTAATAGCCTAGTTAAAATAGCCAACTAAACCAATGCTGTGTTATTATTCTTCATTAAATTCTCCCTTCATTTGAGTGTAGATAGAAAGAATATGACAAAGGCAGAATAAACACCATGGTAGTTAATTAAATTATATCAGAGATGCATTTGCCCCTTTATGGTTAACTGTACCTTTTTTTGTTCTTCAACCCAGTATGAACAATGACAGACATAAAAATCAGATGTAAAAAACTGAAAATAAATTTTGGGAAAATATGAATGATCTTGAATCTTTTTCATCTTGGCTTTTGCCAAGAAAATTAGCCTACCAATATATTCATTATTTTTGAGGTTATAGCTTTATGTCTTACAGTTTACAAACTCAAAAGAGGTGAAATTCATGCAGGTATGCACATCCCACATGTGATTCCAACTACTCATTAATTCTCATAGCTTAGTGATTTAAAGGCTTCAGTGGGGCTTAAACAGAGTTGAGAGCTTTATGCAGCCTCTATCACAAGAGTGATTTTCAAACTAATTCTCTGTATATGAAATCAGATAACTTTGCTTTTTGTTCAGAGCCCCTAGTTTTATAGGTTTATTATAGAATAAGAAATTCATGTTTAATTTGTATTGCTTTTATGCAAAGAGGTAATATGGATACTGGAAGATGCAAAGATTAAGTCTCATGGATTGGAAATGGTCACTCTAAGCAAACAATTTCTCTGGTCTACAAACAATGAAAACTGTCAAAAATCAGCAGTGTAAACCAGAGCTGATCCCAAACAGACCAGATTTGCATTTTTCTCTAATTAGCATTCATGGGCTTTTTATCACTTCTCCAAAGAAGCACTAAATTTGCATTCACAAATATAATTGATTATTAGTTGGATGACATCTCACCAATAAAATTCACATCAGATGTCTGCCAGGGTGCGATTCTTGAAGAATTATAATTTATTATAGCCATATAAAACATTGGAGTCTTTGGCATTGAATGTCTTTTCACCCTGTTTTTGCACAAAATGTCTTTTCCAAGTGCTAGAAAATGGATAGTTTCACTGCAAACACTCTCTGGGAAAATGATCAATGTCTCATGCTGGATTACCAAGTAACTATAATCAATCTACCTATTGACAGCTTATTACTGGACAACACATAATCCACAGTATGTCCAATACTGATCAGATCATTACAAATTATTTCAGTAGGAATGGGTACATCATTCTTCATCAGTTACATATTCTGAACATTTTGCTCTCTGTCTCTGTATGTTCCTGATCTTAAACTCTATGGCTACGTCTACACTGGCAGCTTCTTGCGCAAGAACTCTTTTGCAGAAGAATTCTTTTGCAAAAAATCTTCCACGAGAGCGTGTCCACACTGACGTGCTTTTGCGCAAGAGATGTGCTTTTGCGCAAGAGCATCCATCTCATGGGGAAAGGAATAACTCTTCCCGAAGAAGCCTTGTTTTACAATGCTATACTGTAAATTTACTTGTGCAAGAACGCTCGTGCAGCGTAGACAGCAGGCAAGTTTTTGCGCAAGAGCGGCTGTTCTTGCACAAGAAGCTGTCAGGGTAGACATAGCCTATGGGTACATCTACACTGCAAAACTATTTCAAAATAACTAGCCGTATTCTGAAATAACTAAGGCTACGTGTAGACTGTACTGTTAAATCAGAAAAAGATACGCAATTTGCATTATGCAAATTGTATATCTTTTTTCAATTTACTTTTGAAAAAGGCTCTTTCAAAATTTGGCATGTCTACATGGCACCAAATTGTGAAAGAAAATGCTCTTTCAAGCCATCCCTTATTCCTTGTAGAACAAGGTTTACAGGGTTGGTGAAAGAGCGTGTCTATGTTTTCGCATTTTTTTCAAAAAAGCGGACATGTTCCTTGGATGTGACATTGCTTTTTTGGGATATTTCCAGTATCCCAAAAAAGCAATGCAGTCTAGATGTAGTGTCAAATTGCTGTCAAGCTGGAAGACTTCTTACTCTGACTCCTATAACCCTCAGGGCTCGTCTACACTGGCCCCTTTTCCGGAAGGGGCATGTTAATTTCACCTATCGTAGTAGGGAAATCCGCGGGGGATTTAAATATCCCCCGCGGCATTTAAATAAAAATGTCCGCCGCTTTTTTCCGGCTTTTTTAAAAGCCGGAAAAGAGCGTCTACACTGGCCCCGATCCTCCGGAAAAAGCGCCCTTTTCCGGAGGCTCTTATTCCTACTTTGAAGTAGGAATAAGAGCCTCCGGAAAAGGGCGCTTTTTCCGGAGGATCGGGGCCAGTGTAGACGCTCTTTTCCGGCTTTTAAAAAAGCCGGAAAAAAGCGGCGGACATTTTTATTTAAATGCCGCGGGGGATATTTAAATCCCCCGCGGATTTCCCTACTACGATAGGTGAAATTAACATGCCCCTTCCGGAAAAGGGGCCAGTGTAGACGTAGCCTCAGTGTACGAGAAGTAAGGGAAGTCAGAGGAAGAGTGCTCTATTTTGAAATAAGTACTGTGTAGACACTCCCTATTTGGAAATAAGCTATGCAATTCTGTTGCACAATTTACGTAGCTTATTTCAAGTTAAGCCCTGCTGTGTAGATGTTCTCTAAGGTGAACAGTTTTCTTTCAGTACATTTCCCCTCCCCGCTCCACAAAAACAGTGCAAAATGGATGAGTATACAAATGAACAAGTCTTTCAGACTCGTAGGATGGCAAAATGACCAGTCACAATACCGGCTTTCTGCTTCTTGATCTGGTATGTGAATTTTATTGCTATGATTCTGAAGAATTTCTCAGTGCTAGCTCTCCCTCTTCCCTCCCTCCCTCCCCTCAGCCTTCGGTGGGGAAAATACTCCTTTGCTGTTATGCCTTTTTTACCTTCATCAGTCTGCTATCTGTCTTTCCTTTTGTACTGTGGAAGCTGGAATTTGAACTGTTGCACCATTTTTTTCTCTTTACATCTGTCTTCTTTCTTCCATCTTCTTCTCCTTCTACTTTCTTTCTCTGTATTTTTCCCACCCTACCCTCCTCCTTCCATCATGCTCTCACCTTGACTAGTAATTGTGCCTCTTCAAGATCTCTCTACTCCTCTCTTCTGTACTATACCATCCTCCTGCTCTTGATTTCATATCACCTTGTGGGTTAGCTTTTAAGATAATGAGTGCACATGCCCCAATTTGTGTCCCCAGAAGGAGGCAGCAAGAAGCTGAATTAAGCACTGGAGGGAATCTGTGAGTGCTTGAAACTATTTTGCATTTTGTGTTCTTCTAAATTTTGAAAATTAGCCTGCATGGGTGTTCACTTTGCCCACAATTCTGTAGTTCTGTATCCTAGAGTATAGCTGCAAATTTTGTCTTATGCTGTGAGTCACATGTATATCAGTAGTAAAGCACAAAGAGTTGACAGCTGCCAACCTTGCTAAGTAGAGATTTTGTTTTCATTACCAGAAAGTGAACTGTTCCATGGGTCTGTTATTAAGGTCAGTCTGATTCAATAACCCGCAACCTCCTTGAAGCCAGGAAAGCTTCTTTATCACATTTATCTGTTAACTGGTGAGTGCCTAAAAGAAACTCAGTTGACTGCATTAAATTACGCAGGAGGGCAAGACATCAGCTAGCTTATGATGTTATTAGTCATATCTTTATAAAACTTTAACTTAAGCTTTTACGATACTTTGAATTTCCCCATCAGCATTATTTGGCATTTGATATGAATTAGTGATGGGCAGACCACAGAAGGTTGGATAAGTACCTAGAAATTCAGAAGCTGACCTTTCCAAAATGACTGGGTTTGCAAAACTGGGCTAAGAATGTTTTAAATATAATACTCCAAGGTGTTGTCTTGGGATGGGGGGGAGGGTCTCTGATTTCCAGTCAGTGAGAAACACCATCTGAAAAACCATGTTCACCACATCCCAGCACTGCCAGTTCTAGCCAGAACCCAGAAGAATAGTGGCATAAACCAATGAAAAATAAGGGAGCAAAAGTTATCTAAACTTTAATTTAAAAAATGTTTTGGTTCAAATTGGGACAGTGCTGAGAGTTGAGTAGGAACTGGGAGGGATGTTGGTTTGGCGCAGCTAAATAAACCATTTACTTCCCTTCCTCAGTCAATTTATCATGTAATTTACCATGATACCTACCAACTACAGGAACATGAGTCAACAACTGCAGATGACTGACCACATGAGACCAATGACAACAATTTGACACATGCAATAATAAGTTGAGATAATTGATATACCAGTAAGAAGCCATTCCAATAGTAGGGTGGGGAAATACAAATAAGGAAGAGGAATATGTTTTAGATACAGTGGCATCATAACAACATGTAAAAGTCATATCACAACCCTAGCAATGGGATAGAGAAATGTAACCCTTGGGAGGTGCCAGAATGGTGGTGACTGATGACGATGAGGAAGGTGATGGTGATGAAGAAAGTAATGGCTAACATTGTAGGTTGTTTTGCAAGGGATGATGAGTATATAGATGTTCAAATGCACATTCTGTAGAATCTTTACTTCCCGTACTGAACTGGAGTGTTTGTGACTTTGATCAGTATATTAATAAATTATTGTAAATAGAGAAGAGTTCCAATAGCACACGTGTTACAACCATGCACATCAGGGTTCCCAACTATATAGTAATTTTAATAATGTTAGGCCTGATATTGGGACAAGAACCTGTCAACCCTGAAAGTAATACCTGGGAATTGTTAAGTAATCAATGTGATTAATACATAATCCATAGATCAGGATATAACACCAAAAAAATCTGTTCTAGAGATAGAATAGATACTTGTTATTCCAAATGAAATTACAGAGATTGCCCTAAAGTTTTGGACAATGAACTTTATGTCCAATGTTCTAGTCCCCGCCCCCTACTCCTTTATGAGTTAGGTCAAATAATAACTAAAAACCACTTCCTCGTATCGATTAAGAGGGATTTCTATATTGGAGAACACAATGAAATCACTTTCATTTCCAATGTAATTTACCTGCCTAGTCATTCTGCTTTCTCTATGTTAGTATTTTATATGTGGAATAGCTCCCTGCCAAGGTTCACTGTAAGCTATGAACTCATGCAAGTGTGCAGCCCTTTTCTGAGCCCTGGGCAGAGGTTCAGAGCTCCCCACACAGGCAGGAGCTCAGCTGATTGGCTGGGGTACTCACTCTCTCAGAGGAGCAGAAGCAGCAGCAGCAGCTGTTGCCTGCTAAAATGGAGAAGCTGGCTCCAGATTCCACTCCTGGGCTGGGCCAAAGGTGATCGTTGGGCTGTGAAAGCCTTAGCTGGCTCACAACTGCTCGGCACTCTGGAAAGCCGGGTGCAGGGCCACGTGTGTGTTTCTGAATGCTGAGAGCATGGAATGAGCGGAGACAGGCTTTTCATGCTGTCCTTGCCTCCAGCAGCTCCTATTAGCTGCTTTCAGCCAGTAGCAGCTGCCTATTTGCAGGACAGGCAGCATGTGAAGTGCCACTCCTCCTTCATCCTCTAGACTCACAGCATTTAGTTTAGAACAATAAACATGGCTCCTGCAACTCTCCTGAGCACGTACAGGGGCTGGAAGGCGGGGAACTTGCTGGGCTGCTGACTTGGAGCCAGGTAAGGTTTCCCAGTCAGAATCGTCAGCCCTTTCCTCCCCCAATCCTCTGCCCCCTTTCTGCCCTCCCACCCCATGTAACCCAAAACTTCTGCACCCCTGCTCCAAACCTCATATGCCTTCCCAGACACTGCATCCCCTCTTACACTCCTCCTCAGGTCACAACCTCCTATCAGACCTTGCGCACCAATCTGCTATCCCTGGTCACATTCCAAATCCCTTCACCCCCTCCTCACCCCAGTCGGTTATCCCAGGTCACGATCCCCTACTTCACCCAAACTCCTTCCCAGATCCCACACCCCAATAACTTACCCCAACCTCTGTCTACACTACCCTGCTAGTTCGAACTAGTGGGGGTAATGTAGTCATCCGCAGTTGCAAATGAAGCCCTGGATTTTTAAATGACGGCTAGTTCGAACCCCGTGCCGCGCGGCTACACACGGCACGGAGTAGCTAGTTCGGATTAGTCTTCCACTCCTCGTGGAACGAGGAGTACAGCTAGTTCAGATTAGGAAGCTAGTTCGAACTAGCGGGGTAGTGTAGACATACCCTTCTATTCCCAATCACTAAACCAGAACCCCACACCTTCTCCATTAATATAATGGAAGAGTGCAGACCTCAACTATCTACCGAATTCTTGAAGTGGCCCCCCATCAAAAATTATTGCCCACCCCTGTTTTAATGGTTTACGAAAGAAAGAAAAAGATTCTTTTGATGGATTTTTTTTTTTGAGTGTTACAGATAGCTAAAATTCTGATCTTGATTTTTTTTTAATCCCATGTTACTAATTAATACATGGTAAACTGTATTGCATTAAGGCCAGATCTTTGCTATGTGGTAGAGTTCTGGCTCTTATGAGTTACTAGGTACTCCAAGGTTTCAGAGGGGTAGCCATGTTAGTCTGCAACTAAAAAAATTTAAAAATCAACAATGGTTCTGTAGCACCTTAGGCTAACAAAAATATATAAATAGTATCATGAAATTTCATGGGCATAAGCCACTTCAGCCAAGGGTAGTGTTAATTTTCCTTTTATTTGATTTCATATTAAATAATCATAAGCATTGCTCTTTGTTAATTATCCCTTGATTTAATATATTTTCTTTCACACCTATGAACTATTAAAAATGTATATTTATATTTATGGTTTTTGTTTGTATTGGTGGGTGCACATCCATATACTATCTCAATATTAGTGTTGCCCATAAGAAATTTCAAACCACTCAAAAGAAAATTCAACCTGCTCAAGGATGGAAAATCTTAGAGGGAACACTACTCCTTACCAAACATTCCCACTTCATAATTCTGTATTTAAATAATCTTGTAAATGTGTCCATATATAGACACCATTGCTGTTGGAATAACTGTAGCATCATAACTGCAACATTACAACTTCAGTGCAAGAAAAGGTGCAGCAGTAAAAATTCAATAATGAGGAAGATAAAAATAAACTGACTTTCTATTTCTCAATGTATATGTGCAAAAAATGCCTTGAATTAATTACAGATATTACAAAAATCATATACAAAATGAATTTATATTTTATATCTAATGAGTTTGACTATGTCTCCTGCCAGGAATGTCCCTTACTCCCTTTTTAAATTAATTTTGTGTGTATGGAAAAAAAATCTTGTGCATTTTTCGTAGCTACTAAATGTAGCAAATCCACCATGGAATTAGGTATTTCCTGTTGTTCTAAGGCAATGTCTGGAATGCCTTCTCCTGGTTTTACTGACTATTAGGTTTACATAGTTTTTCTAATTGGACTAATTAAGGAAGATATGACAAATTACTCATCTCACAATTTGTTTTATTGGATCACTGCGTTCAGTTAATTACCAGGAATCTGACAGGAGGAATGATCCATGAATAATTAGAAACTAATTTTGGATTAGCAAATTTGTTTCATGTTATTCATTTATGAAGTTACAAGTTCCTGAAGAAAATGATGGAAAAATACAAACAAGCCAATATTTGTTTAGTATGATGCATGAATGCTGATTATTTAATTATTAATCATTAATTATTATTATTATTAACAATGTCCAAATTTATATTAGCCTTCAATTTTCTAATATTGTCCCTAGACTCAGTTGCCTGTTTGAAGTTTAACCCCAGAAAAGTAGAAGCAGCAAGGATTCTTGTGGGGCTCACAGGAATATCATGCTTGAACCTGGACTTATTTTTAGTCAGATGGTGGTTCCTGGTATTTAGATTTGGGTCCAAATGTGAACCAGTATGATGCTGATCTTAGAAGGAAAATATTTCCCAGAGATACGGTTATGCAGGTATCATGATTGGATATATAGCATGAAGTTTAATCAGAAAAGGGATTAAAGTAAGGTAAAAGGCACACAGAAAATTATCCAACTAGCCTCAAGAACAGATACCAAAAAGGCCTGTCTCTCAGAAGATATACTTAATAAAGCAGGATGCTTTCTCTTAGAGCTTGAGCCTGTATACATTTTTCATTTGAATCCAACTGCACTGCAGAGTAATTTTTAAGCCTGCTGGCAGCCGACTATCAATGGAACCATATTGACTGGTTGTGGTCCAGAAGGGTATAGCATCTGTAAACATGGTCCTGGTGTCCAATGGAGCTCAGGATATCCCTGGATTCTGAAGACTGAACCTCTTAGCTCCAAAAGGGGCAAATCCTGTCTCATCTGATCTAATAATCAGATGACATTTTCCTCCCCTTGGTCCTCTCCAACATCAAACAAAATCCTTTAGCAGGCTATGAACAGGACAGAGGATTTTTCAGCATTGCCTAATCTTCACTTTAAGAAATTATCTTCATGCTAAATACTCTTGTAGGAGCAGGCCACAAAGAAGACACACATAAGATCTAAAAGATACAAAACAAAAAATTAACACTGGTCCCAGGTGAACTGGGGAAGATCTTAATCGGATGTACATAGTCATAGCTCCAATGCACAGCAGCTAAAGATCTGTGGCTTAATAGGAATTTGGTACAAACTTTCATAGAGGTTAGGTCCATCAGTGGCTATTACCCAGGATGGGTAGGAAGGATGTCCCTAGCCTCTGTTTCTCTGGAGGTGGGTGACAGTGGAGGGATCATGTGAGGATTACTTGATGTGATCCTTCCCTCTGGGGCATCTGGTATTGACCACTGTCAGCGGACAGGATACTGGGCTAGATGGACTTTTGGTCTGACCCAGTATGGTCGTTCTTATGTTCTTATGTACTTTGGAAGGTTTCTGATACTAGATTTCATTTAGTGTTTCATTTGAGGTCAGCAGAAATCAAGTTGTCCATAAATGAGAACTTTGTGAGGTTCTCTTATAATATGCCTAAGATACTAATCCAATTTAAAAAATCATTGCTTCATTCTGCTTTCCTTTCTTAGTGTGCAGAGGAATCATTTATTTTGGCCAAATTCTAGCTCCAGGGTTCTCCATTCCAGTAGTGCCACCTTTACTTTGTGTTGTACCAACAATAGAGAGATGCTGCCCCACATAAAGAATTTATTTTAAGAGATAAAGATATGTGATTCATTTATACTAATGCCCCAATGGTATCTGAAACCCAGATAAATCTGTCTTATATATAAAGTCTTCAACACGATAAGCTCCTATTCCCTCCCTTTATCAAGGTAAGGACAGATTTGCATAGAGTCCTGGTTGCACCTCACAGGTAACAATTACTTACACTAGATTTTTAACAACAAAAGTGATTTTATTAAGTATATAAAGTAGAATTTAAGTGGTCATAAGGGATAGCAAACAGAACAATGTAGATTACTAAACTGAATAAAACAGAACGGACAAGCTAAGCTTAATACACTAAGAATGTGGTTACATGTAAAATCTCACTCTCAGATTTATTCTGATAAGCTTCTTTCACAGACTGGAAAGCCTCTCCATCTGGGCTTGATCCTCCTCCTCATTCAGTCTTAAATGTTTCTAGCAGTCATTTTGGGTGGGCCATTCCACATATTTTATTCATGGCCACTTAAATCCTACCTTTTATACTTAATAACGTCAGTTTTGTTTATTAAGTTATCTGGGGGACAAGGAGTTTGTGCAGTCTGTCAGTGTTGTATGGGCCCAGAGGGCATGACTCAGCAGGGCAGAGTTGTGAGCCACAAGTAGAGCAGGAATGTCGGCTCTGCGTATCAAGTGACAGTGTCAAGGGAGTCTCTGTAACCACATTTATCACACCTTTATCTGCCAAATTCTAGTTCCAGGGATTCTCCGCTCCATGCTTTTTACAGTACAGGTTGTACCTCCAAAAACCATCATTCTCTGGTCTGGCCCCAATGGTGCTGGACCAGGGAGATTCAACCTGTAGTGCCACATTTACTTGTGCTGTACCAATAATAGAGAGATGCTGTCCTATGCAAAGAATTTGCATTAAAAAGATTACAACATGTGATTGATTGTTACTAATGATGAACCTAATAATTTCAATGGAATCACATTTTAATTTGGTCCTTTATGTACAGGTAGTTTAATACTATTTTATACTTCCAGGAAATGTGTTACAATTCCATTATTGATCAAAAGGTCAGCCTCTACAGATTCTGACATTCATGTAACATCCAAAAGTTAAAGATGCAGTCAGACACTTCTGCCTTACTCAAGTCTGTAACCTTACCTCCTCCCACAAGCAGAGGCAAGGAATGGGTGGCACAGACCTGGCTAAGCTTAGATGGCTAAGCTATTCACATCTGACAAGAAAACTTTAAGCTGCCCTTTCTGGGGAGTTTTAAGTGCCATTTGTACTGCTGGTGGGAAGGAAAGGAGATTTATATTGGGTGGAGGATCTCACCTACTATTTTAAAATTACTATTATTCCCATGAGCATATTTCTCACAAGAAAAAAAATATCAGAGATCCCTTATTAGCCTTAGTAGGTCTTCATATAGCCCAAGATTCACACAGAATTTTAAACATGAGGTATATACTTGTTTCAACCATGGCTAGATTTTAGGAGGGTTTTGTTGTCTTCTTTTTGTGGATGCACATGCCATGCAGGACACATGTGCCACAATGGGAGAATCTTACAGATTGATTAGGGCAGAGGCCAATCTTATTGTGTGTAATTAAAACAAGTTTCTTTACACACACGGAAAAGATATGTACACACACACATGAATCAGGAGAGTCATTATAAGGAAAATTCAATAATGGATTCGAGGCATGCTAGTATTTCTGAAAGAATTATATTATGGTCCTGTGTACCAAAAAAGTTTATCCCCCATACTACAAATCAGAGCTACTGGGATGCGTCACAGGTGACCAATTACTTTCTTATGGGATATGTGAAAAGGGCACGAACGCTTCTTGAGTAACACATAGCAGAAAAAAAATCAATGGCTTCCTGTCAGTTTCAAGTTCCATTTGGCCATATTTGGCCAACATTACTCTTTTGGGGATTACTCATGAAGTAAAGTGCTACTCAACATGAATAAAGGTAGCAGAAACTGTCCCTTTTATAAGTCTATGGACTAGTTACTGCCTACCCCCAAGGATTCCTCTTTTCCTATATTATTGTCAGATAACCCCATTGATCCCTAGCCACTTTTTAATCCTTTTGCACATTCACTACTGCACATGTGAAAACATGATTCTCTATACATTCTGTGATTCTGTATCTTCTCATAGCTACCTTACTATGTCCCCACATTTCTTGATTTTTTTTTCAAATCTTATTTTGAAACATCCTTTATCTTTTTTGGAATATTTCTTAGATTGTCTATTCTACAAATCTAGATTTTAGGAACAAATGACTGAATATATTTTTCATGCAATGTCTTTACACTACTAGTTTCATTATTGTTTGTAATACCAAATTATTTAATTCTGGAAAGCACTTTGGGATACAGATTGCAAGCAAAGTTGTGCTGCACTGTAATCATAATCTACTTAAGTATAAAATAAAGGCTGAAGTAAAGCCAAAGGGAGAAAATATACTACATTTTAGAATAGCACATTTTGAAACATTGCAACAGTTTGAGAGTAATCAAGTGTGATAAAGCAGAGAGGAAACAGCATGGAGAGAGAAAATGAAAAGTGAATAATAGATTGAAGTGTGCCCAAAGGATATGGAATACATAGCATGTAGCAATAAAATGAGAAATTCCAGGAAGCCAATATGGATGAAGGAAGAAAGTCACGAAATAAAATGAGTTTAAAACAAAGAAACTATAGCATGAGCATCATAGAAAGTAGATATTTAAAAGACTTGTTAGGCCATCATGCCCATACCTCTAGGTTTGGGTAATGTTTAAAACATCAAGTAGAATGGCTGAAAAGACTGCAAAAAGGAGTTGAGAAAGTTAAACATATATAAAGCGAAAGGTGGGGATATAAAATCCTGTAAAGGGGACTGGTTGAATTAGAAAACTTTCTAGCTCATAACATAAAAGAATAATTAAAAATTAAGCAGGAAGTCATGAATACATTGGACGATAAAACCACATTATCCATTTTTTCACCTTGACCTTTAAATGACAGCAGATGAGAAATGCAGACTGTCATTCCAAAAGTCATTTCAGCCTCCCTCCCCTGGACTTCCTTGCTCCCTCCACATCCCAGCTGAGCCATGCACCAACTCCTAGACTCTTCCCAGCCCAGATGAGCCACGTGCCAGCTTCTGGCACCCCCCGCAGCCCAGCTGAACTGCATGCTAGCTCCCAGCACTCCCTCACAGAACACTGAGCCACTCTTGGCTCCTAGCCTATCCCTTACTACCCTGCAGCGCACCAGGACTCTCTAATCCTAGAACAACCATGGTCATGCTGGACCACGGATGTTCCTGGACCAGAGAATCCTGGATTTTAGAGGTGCAACCTATACTCTGTGGCTGTGTCTACATTGGCACCCTTTTCCGGAAAAGGGATGCTAATGAGACAAGTCGGAATTGCAAGTCCCCTTAAAATCAGGAATAAGGGATCTTCCGGAAAAGGCTTTATTTTCTGAAAGATCCCGTCTAGACTGGCGCTTTTCTCCGGCAAAGCCCCAAGCCGGAAAAAAGCGGCAGCCATGTTCATGCAAATGCCACGGGGGATATTTAAATCCCCCACGTCATTTGCAATTCCTACTTGTCTCATTAGCATCCCTTTTCCGGAAAAGAGTGCCAATGTAGACACAGCCTGTGTGTCCAATGTCCTGGTCTTATAAAATAAAGACCCTTTTGCCTTAATATTAGCCCCACCAGCATTGCACTTCCACTATTCTTGTCTGCCTTGCAGACTTAGCGGGATGAAAGAGGAGAATGCCCTAGGACACTGCTTTGTGGCTGAACTGATCTTCAGCTCTGGCCAGTTCTTAGGTAACAGTTCTGTGACTAATTAATTCCTATGATGCTCATGCCTAGAAGTTGAGACAGAAAAAATCTTTAGGCATCAAGCTCAATGCCAGCCCTAGATATTGGTGATGAGGGCTGCCATTCAGGGTGATGTGCTGTTGGGGGCTGTGACAGGGCGCTTGCCCTGCACTGGCCCTTTAAGGGCAAACCCCAGCCTGGAGCAGGGCCTGGGAGTTACATGCCCTGTGCTGGGTAACATTGCCTCCCACCCAGTTTTCTGCCCAGGTCTGCCTGCCCAGCCCTCTCCCCCGCTAGCTAGAGTCATCCTGGAGCCAGGAGAGGAGAGGAAAACAATAGCATGTGCACGAAATATCAGGGAGTAGTAAGGAGGAGAGGATGTCTGTTCTCCCATGTACCCCCTCCCAACAGAAATGGGAAATAACATCATGGCAGGTGTTTTTTGCCTTGCTGGCTGAAACACATTTACATAAGAACCTACAGGAGAACAAACAGAGGGTAGGTCTACACTACAGCACTAATTCGAACTAACTTAATTCGAATTAGTTAATTCAAACTAAGCTAATTCGAACTAGTGCATCTAAACTTAAAACTAGTTCGAATTAGCGTTTTACTAATTTGAACTAGCATGTCCACATTGAGTGGACCCTGAACCGAGGTTAAGGATAGCCGGAAGCAGTGCCAGCAGGGCATCAGGTTACGACTTAGAGCGTGGAGCTGCTGTCTCAGGCTAGCCGAGGGCTGTGCTTAAAGGGACCCAACCCCCACCCTGGACAGATAGTTCTCAGGGTTCCCCGCTTGCTTGTCTACCTCGATGAGGGACAGCAAAGCAGTCCTGTCTTGGAGGGCCCTGAGTGCCCACACTCGGCACATCACAGCACTTGGCCATCAGCCCGGCTGCACTTGCCACAGGCTGCCATCCGGGGGGGGGGTCAATCGGAGGGCTGCAGGAGAGGAGCCCGCAGAGCCACCGCAGTCCTCCCCATCGGGGGCTCGTACCCCATTCCTCCCTCACCTCCTTCCACTTACCCCTACCTAGCCCCCCTTCCTGATATAAAAAATAAAGGACACGTGTGTTCAAAAATAGAAACTCTCTTTATTTAACAAAACTGGGGGGGGATTAACCTCTGGGGAGACAGGGAAAAGGAGGTGGGAGAGGGGAGGGGGAAACCTGGGAGGAGGGAGCTGGAAGGGGGAAGCCAGGGAAAGAAGGAGGAGGGCAAGTATCAAACTATGGTACGCCATAACTTCAGTACTGTGTACAAATGTGGTCTCCTCACCTCAAAAAACATGTTTTGTCCTTGGAAAGGGTTCTGAAAAGGGCAACTAAAATGATTACGGGTTTGGAACAGGTCCCATATGAAGAGAGGCTAAAGAGACTGGGACTTTTCAGCTCAGAAAAGAGGAGACTGAGGGGGGATATGATAGAAGTCTATACAATCATGAGTGGTGTGGAGAGGGTGCATAAAGAAAAGTTCTTCATTAGGTCCCATAATATAAGGACTAGAGGACACCAAATGAAATGAATGGGTAGCAGGCTTCAAACTAATAAAAGAAAGTTCTTCTTCACAAAGCAAATAGTCAACCTGTGGAACTCCTTGCCACAGGAGGCTGTGAAGGCTAGAAGTATAACAGAGTTTAAAGAGAAGTTAGATAAATTCATGGAGGTTGGGTCCATGGAGTGCTATTAGCCAGGGGGTAGATATGGTGTCCCTGGCCTCTGTTTACCTGTGCCGATGAAGAAAGGCTGGGTTTACCTGTGCCGATGAAGAAAGGCTTCTTTGTCGGCGCGTCGCGTCCAGACTGCCCCGATCTGCCGACAAACAGCTGATCGGCAGATCGGGGCAGCCATTTAAATTTAAATGAAGCCGCGATTATTTTAATCGCGGCTTCATTTCCCTCTTCCGATCTGGCTAATCTACATGCCTCCGTCGAAGGAGGCATGTAGTCTAGACACACCCTAAGTGTTATTACATGTCAAAATATACAAAATATATATCCTAAAACCAAACATGATTTGTTGTTTTAGGTCCATTCATTTTTTAATGAGTAACGTTAGTTCGAACCAAGGGGTTTGGTTCCAACTAACGCATCCCGGCGTGCTTTCGAAACAGCTGTTGATCGGAGTGACGCGCTGGCGAGATCATGCTAATGAAGCACGGGATATTTAAATCCCCGCTTAATTGACTATTTCAAATGCCTACATTTACATCCCTAGTTGGAACTAGAGTACAAGTGTAGATATACCTTCTAGACTCACAGTTAAAGTTCCCTCCCCCATCCCCATCAAAATTTGAAATGGCACCATGGTGAGTCACGAGTGCCCAGAGGGCTGCAGGAGGATCCTCAGTTCGGGCAAGATGCAGCCCCCATCTCACAGCTCCCCTGGAGCTGCAGGCCAAGCACCAGGCATAAAGGGATAGTTCAGTTGTAGAAAAGGAGCAGCCAGGGCTTCTGCAGACCAGCTCAGGCTGTCGAGGAAGAAGCCCACTGAAGGGTGACTGACCCACTCAGTTTTTTTCACCCACTGTTTCATTTCACAATCTGATGCCATTCAAAAATAGCAGCCTGCCTTTTGGACCTCATGCCTTAGGGTAAATATTTAATCTAAAATAATCCAGGTAACTCTTAAAGGGAGTATGTGGCCAAAGGACTGATAGTGACAATTCCTTTTGGAAGGGGCAGAGACAATAGCAGGCCCTGCACCCAGAGTAGGAAAGAACTGAGCAGCTTTCTCCACCTGCCCCAAAGTTGTGCCTTGTCCCTTAATCTCATGAGACTCCATGTCCACACCCTGTCCCTGGGGAATGCTGTAGCTCAAACTCTCACCCTGTCACAAGCAATGTCACAGTTTGCAGCAGCAAAGGTATGCAGCGCTGCCTTCTGAATCTTAGCATCTTGGCAAAAAACATTTTGTAATTGTTAGTCATTAGTTTAGTGTTTAGTTTAATGTTTATTTGATGGTTTATTAATTTTAAAAAATTGAATCAATTTTTGTCAGTTTTTTTAGTAAATTATAAAAGCTTTTGAGAATACAACTTCACTTCTGAAATTTTCACTACTACATTCTTTAACTCAAGAGGCACCGAAAATACAAGTTTGCACAGGGTGCCATTTTCACTAAGGCTGATTCTAACTGAGATCATCTCTAAGGCTTGAGTAAAAAAGGAATAGACAGTTAAATGGAACAAATGTAGCCAGAGAGGTTGTAAATATTAGAGAAACAAGAGTTTTGGATGAGATATTTATTAAACCTCAAACTGCGTGCTACAACCTAACATCTAGTATTAATGGAGATTAAGAAGACACTTCCCTTGTCAGTAAATTTCCCTATAATTACTCATTTGGAACAGGTCCCTGACAGAACGACACAATACTGGACTGGATGGAGCAGTCATTTGATAAAGTGGAAATGATGGTGGAAATGTATATATTCGGAGATAAACGTAACCATCAAATTTCATAGCTGGATCTGTACTTAACTCCCTAAATCATTAGACTACAAAGCTTCTGTTGCAATTGTGTTACAAGAAAGAAATCAAGTTACATTCTCAATTTTCTGGGCAGATGCATGGCTCCTGCACTTACTTCCTCATTTCTCAGCACTTCAGAAATGAAGTCAGGTCGGACAATGTTCAGTTCATTCAGATATCCAGATAATGTTCTCTCTCAATACCACAATTAATTATAGACTTTTGGATAGTTGTGGGTAGAGAACAGTTAAAAAAAAAGACAAAGTTTCCTGTTGGAATAAGCAGTTTCACTAAACCTCAAATTCGTCTATAGGAAAATGTCAACTTTGCCTTCTTTCAAATTTTCTCACCCTTTTCCTGTTTGGTTTTGGTGAATATTCAAATGATCAAGTTTACTAATAAAAGTATTTGCAGAAAGTGAATGGTAAAGTCAGATGAATTTTTACAGATAATTAATTATGAATTTACATCAAGAAATGTTTGCACCCTGTCATGGAACAAACAATATTTCAATAACATGTGATTTATCTGACCTACTGCAATAAAACAGAATTCTCCCATTCCAACAATAGATTGAAAATGTATTGGTCAAATACCTGTGAACAGTGAATACATTCAAAGGCAGTGTTACACATGCATACCCATACATCATGAGAATCTAATGATAATCATTACCCATACACATCCCCCTACAATCTTCCATATTATAAATTAATGTTGTTTAATTAAGCAATAATAAGCCTAATCTTTTTCTTTCCTCCTTTGCAGGAATCCCATGGCATCAAAAGACTCATGTTCCAGGTCAGAGGATAAGAGACCCTTGAACAATTTCACAGGGATTTCAACAATTTTCACCCAACCATCAACCTCAGCCTGGACCAGTCCACACAAGAGATCCACTTCCTTGACACTACAGTACAATTATGTAACGGACACATTTCCACCACTTTATACTGGAAACTTACTGACTATCATACTTACCTTTATGCCTCTAGCTTCCATTCAAGACACATTTCTCAATCAGTTGTTTACAGCCAAACCCTAAGATAGATCCGAATTCGCTCCCACAGACAGAAACGCCCACTTACAGGATCTATATAGAGCATTCTTAAAACTGAAATACCCACCCAGATAACTGAAAAAACAGATTGACAGAGCCAGAAGAATGCCCAGATATCAGCCAATTCAAGACAGGCTAAGAAAAGAAAACAACAGGACAACACTTGTCATCAGCTACAGCCCACAACTTAAAACCCTCTAATGCATTATTAACAATCTACAACCTATCTTTGAAAATGACCCCTCACTCTCACAGGCTTTGGAGGAAAGGCCAATCCTTGCCTACAGACAACCCCCAACCTCAAACAACTTCTTTCCAGTAACCATGTAGCACACCTCTATCCTACTACTCACTGAGGAACTCACCCCTGCAATCAACCCCAGTTTCAATTTATACAAGTGATATCATCACAAGGCCTAGCCATGTAAATCACCACATGAGGCTCATTTACCTGGACATACATTAATGTGATCTATGCCAGCAATGCCCCTCTTCCATGTATATTGGCCAAACTGGACAGTCTCTATGAAAAAGAATTAATGGACACAAATCAGATATTTGAAAAAGCAACACACACAAACTTGTTGGGGAACATTTTAACTTGCCCTAGCACTCATTAATGGATCTCAAAGTCACTGTATTGTTTCAGGCCAATTCTACAAGCCAACTCTTCAGGGAAGCCTTAGAACTTAACTTCATTTACAAGTTTGATTCCTATCACAGAGGTATGAATAAAGACATTGGCTGAATGGCTGGCTATGTTCCTCATGCTAATGATATTGTAAACCAAACAATGGATACTTAAGAACAATTAGCAGCTTCTCTATCTGCTTCATGTAGCATGGACACACTATTCCCCCCCCCCTTTTTCATTCTTTATCTTCTCCCCCCATTCCCTGTTTATTTATAAGCTGGACTGTTAACTCCATTCATCTAAAGAAGTGGGTTGTGCCCATGAAAGCTCATACCATCTACATATTTTATTAGTCTCTAATGTCCTGCAAGAGTATTTGTTGTTTTTTATATTTTTTCAGTTTAAACAGGTTGTTCCCGGAATTCTTTTGTGAAGATATTCTTTCCCTCATTGCATTTAATTTGGACTTTTGGAATTGGGACTTTTACTATATTCCTTGTAGTACACTCGTAGTAGTGCCTCTTACTGGCCATTCTGGGGATTAGCTCTGCAAGGTGTTTTAGCCCCCTCTGATGGTGTCCTTCCCTATCCTATGGCAGGAACTTCAGTCTTTTCTTCATAACTCAAACCTCTGGCCATGTCATTACCTGTTTCCCTTTTCCAGGGGGTTATCTGAAGTCCTTCCATGCAAACTGTCTTGGGAAGTCTTCTCTTGCACTGTCCTCATGGTGCCAATTCTTTTGTTACTTAAAAAGGAATTTTGATTGTTATCTTTAAAATTTAGCGCTCTGTACCTATTAAACTAAAAACCGCTGTACTTAAGATGAATCGGAGTAAGTGACACAGTGAAGGAATATGTGTATATTTAATTTCTTTGATCTCGTCCAAATGACCATCAAGGGACCTCTGAAAACTAACAAAGAATGTCTATTTCTACCAATGTGTGTTGAAATGAGCAAGATGGAATAAATTGATGAGGTGATTATGATTTCATTATGCACTGTGATTGATAAGAGATCTTTTTTATTGCAGATGTTCTCTGTGAATTATGAATAATGATCCAATGAAAACATATTTTAACTTATTTAAAAGTGTCAGTTGTCATAGCTGTTAGTAAAACTGACTGGATTAGAAATCCTTTTCTTCAGTCATGTAAACAGAGATATGATCAAATAATTTCAATTGAACCAACTAAATTCAGACATGCAACACTTCCCATTTACACATGTATAAATCAAATGCAACATCACTGAAATCAGCATGAGCAGAGTTGGGACTCACTGAGTTTGTTTCATCTATCAGCACTGAATAATACATTTAATTACTCTCTACAGCTTACCATGCTGGTATCTCTCTACAATATCAGTGACAATGGTTGACCAATATGCTTCTCTCATTCAATGCAATATTAACCTGAATAATTATTTCACGTTCCAGCCCACATTCAATTAAAAATACATTATGAGATCACATTTTGATTTCTATTACTGTTTGACACACAATGAAAATCATTTATTAGTCTTCCAAGCCATTCTCTTATCTTCTGATTATAAAATGAGTCATGTTTTTAATTTAGTGTCCTATCACTGTATAAAACAATATCAAAGAATGCTTTATATTGACAAAAAGTCATAGGATGAACAGGAAAAGAAGTTTTCAAGGGACATTTAGGTCTTCATCTTGAAAGATGCTAATCACTTCCTGTAACATGCTGAGAACAATTAGCTACCACAGACTTCAAAGGGAGTTGACAATTTGCAGCATGCCACTGATTTGTTCATATAATAGCTTTCTCTCCCTCTACAACCAATCACTCTTTTGGGAGGCACTCCTCACCTCACAGGACCATACCCTAAGCAAATTAAATAGTTCAGCTGGGAGAGAGTTTTAGGCATAGAAGATGCTGAAGCAGCACAAGTGAAAGTGAAACTAGACTGTGAAATTTCCATTAGTAAATTCCAAGCTATATAAAGTCTGTGTAGTTTCAGGCTTCACTGAAGAAATGAGTTTCATTCTAATCTTTTGATGGTACACAAAAATATGTCAACCCTGGAAGTAAAACATTTGCCATCTCATAAAGATGAATGCCAATGTAGAATTTTATGGATTTGTTCAGTTTTCACTGTAAAGTTTTTTGCCAAAGATCATAGGATATATTTTCTGGGCCTCAGTCTTACTAACATTGTATTATAATGTGTTGAGTGGGGAAGCTACGCCACTTGCTCTAGGATCTCAGAAACTATGTTTATTTGTTTTATATTTTCAAAGTACTCAAATGTACAACACAACAAAATGTTAATAAGGGATGGATTAAGGAAAACCCAGGGCCTAAGCATAACAAAACAGAGCTCTTGAGGTTCCATCATACTACTTAGAGCAAAGCCGTCCCTCTTCAAAGGAAGAGGGCCCACGAAAGCTCATTACCTATTAAACCACCTTGTTAGTCTTTAACGTGCTACATAGCTTTTCCTCTTCAAGACAGGCAGAGGCAGCAACACCCAAAAAGCAGCAATTGGGCCTACTCTCCCATCCAGAAAGAGATCAGTGGGTCTTAAAGTTATCACACAATTGAGATGCATAAGGCAGTTCATGTCTTAGTGCTATTGTTTCAGGACTTCTGAAGACTACCTGGCAGTCTGGTCAAGTTTTTGTTCAGACAACTAAAATATTACATATTTTTAAAACGTGAGCTTAGCTTCTAATGTACATCACACAACTTCTGGAGGTGTGGAATCTTTGAAACACTATGTGAAGATGCAATAGTAAGATACTCACTGTAATAAAGGATTTTAACAGTCATATCTCCATTATGGACCAAAATTTTGGTCCCACTGAAGACAAAGGAAAATTATTATGGAGTGAGTTTATTGGTATCAATCAGTTAATGGCATTGAAAGCCAGAAGGACTGTCACTGACTTCCGACAAGTTTGCATCAGACACATCTGCCTAAACGACAGCTTGGCAGAGAAGTATGGAGCACTCAACAATTATCTCATACTTCGTGGTTCAACCTGAAGTACAGGGCTGAGATATGTGTTCAACATGGTAAATGTCTTGTTTAGTCAGAGGACTTCTGTCACAGCATTGTCAATATGACACCTTTCCTCAGCAATGAATTAAGAAATGAACATATGATGTCAAACTAGAGCAACTGACAGAGAAAGTTAAGTAAAGGTTACTGGCACTGATTTCAGATATTAATTTTCCCCTTTAACTCTTTATTTTTAAAATAAAAAAGGTTAAAATGTTCAGAAACCTAAGCCCCTTAATATGCTTCTAAGTCTCATTTTCATAGTGACTTAGTAGCATTACGTTCCCTTGGCGTGTTTGTCTAAGTGCCTTTGGCACTTATGAATCTAAATCCATTTATTAATGAAAAATTTACCCAAACTGCCTAGTGAAAAAGAAAATGCCACCACCAAAATTTTAAACTTTATATCCTGGAGACTTCCCCACCAGATGCCAAAAATAATGATGAAAGATAGTTATCAGAGACCTGAGTCATCATATACCTGCGACAAACATAATCTTGAGAGAAAGTGCTGCATGTATGCTCAGACAGGACAAAATCCTAGTCTCATTTAAGTCAGTGGGAGTTCTCATTGACTTCAGTTGGATCAATATTTGGCCCATTGAATAGACTTCATTGCTGAAGCTCCATGTTACAGGAAGCACTTCAATACTGAGCTTTCTTTTTTTGCTTCAAAGATACCCAGTATAAGATGAAAGGGACCTTATGATTTATTAGGATTTTGAATTATTTTAACATTGGCACTATCATCTAAGCTTATCTTCAAGAATTATTTTCCCTTCAGTGTCAATCTGCAAATCTTCCTGAAATAAGTGATCATTCAAAAATAAAAAGACTGCAAGAAACTGATAATGAAAACAAGAGTTGACGTCATAGTGACTGAGTAACCGTAAACATTTTTAGTCTCGTCAAGTCACATCTGTCATTTTATATGTTTCACCAACTTCAGATTATATTTGAGTTGACAGAAATCTACATCTGCCAGAAATCTAAATACTGAAAGCTCTGGAAGGTATTGTGCCACATTCAGAATCACTTTTGTTACACATTGCATCCATGTTGCCATAAGCAGAACATAATGTTGTGACCGCATGGCAAATTAATTCCTTGTGAACATTGACTCACAGTCTATATTGTTGCATCTTAAACTTTCATTTTTATTGTTCTCCTGCTTATAGATGAGATTACAGAGAATACCAGTTCCTTGCATTTTTTATAACACCTTCCACTAAAGGATCTGAAAGCGCTGTATAAATATCTATATATGAACCCTGAACACTCCTGTGAGATAGTATTATCCCCATTTTATCTTTGGGCAAAAAGGAACCCAAAAGAAGTTATGATTTCATGTAGATCAGATAGTGAGTCTGATCAGACCTGGAAATAGAAGCCAGTAGTCCAGACAGTACTTGTGTGTTCTGTAACACTAGATAAATACACCTTCTGGAACTTAACTGGTTCAATTAAGAAAAAAAATTCAGCTGGAGTTTAGTATGAACCAAAACCCTAAGTCCGAACATGCCTGAACTTTGACAATGTTAAGATTTAGATTAGGATCTAAACTCTATGACAGGTCCATTTTGAATGTTTCTTAGTTATTCATAGTAGGTATAGGCCTAACCTACAGCATTCATATAATGAGTTAGATAGATCAAGATTTAACATACAGAACATTAAAAAAACTGAAATAAGAGATTGTAGCATGAGTACATGCTTTTCATGGATTTCTCGTTATTTCATTACACATAATTCTTCCTTCAAATTCCTCTTCTCTTCTGTTTCATTTCAGGCACTAGAGATATCCTGTTCTATTTTAATTTTTATGATTATACACATTTGACTCCTTATAGATTATCTACATGATATTAAAAAGGAAGCAACAAGGTCTGATGGTGCCACATCTATCAGAACACATTCCTGCTGTCTCTAAACCAATGGTCAAGAGAATAGAACATAAAGACTTTTTTCCATATTGTAGCTCTAAAATAATTATATCAATCACAAAGGGGAAAAAATGGAACCATGGCCCATCATGGCTGAAAACTATATTTATGCTCTATATTAATATGGATGAATTAAAGAAGCCAGAAAAGGGTTATGAGTAAGCAAACTTCATTTAATTTTTCTGACTGGTACCATGAATTGTTTTGCTCAATAGGCCTAGTTATCTGATATGTTGGCTTCTCATATCACAGGGTCCTCCCTACCTGCACTCTTTAAAAATTCATCTTTACAATGTAGCTTGCTAGCCAAGTTTGGCCATTCTTCATAGTAACTCCTTTTGGTGCCTTTGGATCTGAGTTTTTTCCTCTAGCCTGCCTCAGAAGTGCCATAAAGATATTTTGGTAAATTGCTTATTTATTTAAATTCAAAATTGCTAACTTATAGGATTTACCAAACTTATCTCCTTTCTCCCCTAAAAGTTACAAGATCATCTCAGACTCCACTTAAATTGTATTTCATGTATATAGTGAATTTCTCTCATCTTGGACTCTGGTCTGGCAACATGCATGGTCTGGCAGGACCACAGATACTGCTGGACCAGAGAGCCTCAGTCAGAGTGGTTGCCAGCAGCTAGGCATATTTAGTCTGGCAGCCCACAGGGAGCCCAGCCAGCAGCCTGGTAGCTGTAGGGCCAGCGAACCAGAGCAAAGCGTCCTGGCTGGCAGCCCAGAGCAGATCCCTGCTGGGTGGCAGGGAGCCCCCACCAGCAGCCCGGAGCAGAGCTCCAGCCAGCAGTCCAGAGCAGCCCCCAAGCCGGCAACCCACAGAACCAGCAGTTATAAGTGGGTGACTGGCAACTAGAACAGAGCTCTGCAAGGAGTAGGCAGCCCAGTGTGCCAAAGGCAACAGAGACTGGCAGGCAGGCCAGGGGCAGGAGTGCTGGCCAGAGCTGGTGGACCAGGAAGGGAGCCCTGGATGCCTGACCTCCCCTTCTCCAGTCCCTTGTTCAGGACTCCCCAGGTTCCAAGGTTCCCAGACCAGAGAGGTCCAAACTGTAGTCAACATTTTAATCCTTCTTCTTGTCCATTTTTTAAATGTTAGAGTCCAAAAATTCAGAATAATAACTTGAGCACATTTTTAGAAGTGGGTCAATTCTTATCTATAATAGGACTTTAAGTCATCTGGACTTGGAGCCAGAAAATGTGATCCAGTCTTGAGACTCTGGAGCCACTGCTTTCCCAGTTACTATATAATCTAGACCCCAGATGCTGTACAAGAATCTTGTTTTGTTGACAACCATAATACATGTTGAAGGGTTTGTCATTTGAACAGTACACTGACTTTGACTTTAAAACTGACAGGAAAAAATGTGAATGTTGGGGAGAAAAGATTTTTTTTTTTAATCAACAACTTGGGGATTTGAAACCCAGACTTCTAAATTGGGAAATGTATGCATACTCTATAACATGCTGGCTCTAAACTTTGAAAAGATTCCTGAATTGATACAACATAATGATTGGATTCTGCAGCACTCTGATGCATAGAAGTATTACCCAGGGTTTTCAGAATCCCCGACAGCTGAAACTTAAATATTTCACTCTAGGTGGTATCAGAGATAAATCAGCGGGAACACAGTAATTCTCTCTGATAAGATTCCTGCAAGAAAGCATGCTGTATCTAGAAATACAGATTATTAAATTAAAGCACCCACAGACATAAGCAATAGGTTTAGAACACCTATATATACACCTAACATCTAGACTGGTATTGAGTAATTTACAGCAAGTTTTCAGTGGCCAGTTTGCTCATCTACTAGAAAAGAGATCTGGAAAAATATCTCTCAAGATGGCTTCAGAGAACTGTTCCAAAGTACATTCTCTTAGCTAATCTTCTATAACCATCTTCTATAAAGCACATAGGTATAGCAACCCCTACTAAATCATCACTTTTCCTAACTTTCAATAAGCTTCTAACAGAGGCATCTAGACTCAAAGTTTTACATCCACCAAGATTTTCAGTTTCATGTGTTTACTTGTATGTCCCTTTCTCCTATTCTGAATTCTGCTAGATATGACCATGCTTCTAAAATCCTGTCTCCACTTAACCCTTAACTATGTGGAGTTCTATTTCATTGATTCATGGTGACTGGATGCACATAATAAGGTTGCAATTGGCTTGATCACATTGCACTCAAATCCAGGGTAACAAAAGGAAAACTGTCAGAAAGCACCTTGCTAATTGAGTTCTAAATAGAAGTATTGATTTAATATTAAACTGTAATAAAAACCATTGTAAATGTTTCCTCATGCATGTCAGTCTAATGACTAGTTTTTGTTTGCTACAGAATATAATACTGGCTTATCACAAATACCAGGAGATATTTGAAAAAGATAGGATCACTGTGTTGTCTCCTTGACCTGCTTGAGACTGGAGCAGAAAGAAGATGATTAAAGGACAATGGGTTTGGTTTGTAGTTGAAGCTATAGGCGTAAGTGGCAGAGAAGAGACTAGGATACTGACCAGAGAGAAACTGGTTAAAAAGGAGATCTGACAATGGGGCTTCCCAGCATGTGGCAGCAGGACAGGGAGCCCTGGTGTCTGATGCACAGGACTGCGCATGGAGACCTGGCCCAGTGCATGTGGCTGCCCAGGGAGCCCTGGCATGCACAGTTGCCCAAGCCCCAGTGTGTGGTTCACGTGGCTGCCTGGAGTGCCAGGACTGGGTTGCCTGGCAGATCTATGACAGCAATGGCTGCCCCGCAAGTCTGCAGGGCAGTGGGGCCAGCAGGCGGTGGGGCGCCAGTTGGGAGGTCAGCAGCCAGGTTCGGGGGCCTGTGGCAGAGATCCAAAAATGATCTCTCCCGGTCCAGCAAAATCCCTCATCCAGGACCAGTCAGGTCCCAAGAGTGCCAAACATGTATTACCTCTTTGTTGAATGTTTCCCTCAAATATTCCTTTTCCTTTAATTTTGTTTCTCGCATATATATTACATCATATGAATAGCCATTGAAAGGGGCCACAGGAAGGGATTTCTAACTGAAATCACTGGGATTACTTCACAAGTACTGAGTATGCAAAGCATGATCCAAAACCCACTGTAGTCAAGTAAGAATAAGGGTGGCAGGATCTCACTTCTTTTCAGCCCGATTACAGCTATGGATCTGTGGAAAATTAATATCAGAAAACATCAGCCTCCTTGAGCTCATTGGGATTCTAAAGGTGAAATATCATGCTTTCAGAAAAAATTGTATTTGATATAACTATAAAGTAAGACTTTACACTACATTATCTGCCATTTCTTTAAAATTAATATTTCCATTTCATTTAAGCTGATAATGCCATTTGAATGCCTCCAAAAGCAATATGCAGATGGAATTCGTTGCTGTTGTTACTACTTACACCACTGAAATGGTATGGCTTTTATCATCTTCCAACTCGTATCTTTTTTACTTTAATAGGATGTTCCCAGACAAAAAACTTCATTAGCTAGGGCTTGAGGTTATACATCTGTGTGTTGATTTACAATGCGTATTCTGTGAGGTTAAGTTACATGTAACTTGTACATGTACATAACATAACAAAATTATCATAAATGAATACTGACAATGAAATTATGAGGACCCAGGAAGTTTCAAAATTCTAGCCAACAATATGTAGAACATAGTGTTTCTTAACCTGTTTTTATAAAGTACCCCTTTATTTATATTATATAATACATATATAATATATATATGTATCCTCAGTTCCTACAGTTTTCAGACACGCAATTTTTTTCTACACATTTGTTTAAACAACTTAATTGTAGCTGGATGGGTGATTGAATTTTTGTTTAAGATTTATAGCACTTAATTATTTTTGTAATTTTTACACCCAAAAATTTTGTTTCCCCAAATTTCATTTGTGTTGACGTACCCCCCAGAATTCTCTCAAGTACCTCTAAGGGTACTTGTATCGCTGGTTGAGAAACCCAGGATTATACAACTCTCTTGTAAATTTGGTTATCTTATGAGGACTGTTAGACCTTTGGTGGATTTTGTTAGAGTTTCTAGATACCTAATAAGCAATTCTGATTTTCCAATTTCTTCAATAAATAATGTGACAAGGAGTCCTGTTGCATCTCATAACTAACAGATGTATTGGAGCATAAGCTTTCGTGGCCAAAACCCACTTTGTTAGATGCATGTAGTAGAAATTTCCCACTACATGCATCTGATGAAGTGGGTCTTTGCCCATGAAAGGTAATGCTCCAAAACATCTGTTAGTCTATAAGGTGCCACAGGACTCCTTGTCACTTTTGCAGATCCAGACTAACATGGCTACCCCTCCGATACTTGACTTCAATAAATAATTACAACACATAAAATTTCACTTCTTAAAAATACTATTACAAGCTTCTAGGTCAAACTAACCTTAATAGGTCAGACACTCAAGTGCTAGAAAATCAGCATAGCTGTGTTAACTTAATGAAGCTACACTGATTTATAGCAGCTGGCTTGTCCCTTTAGAAGTCTGAGGCCTGGATCTAGCTACTCCTGTTTAGCCTGCCTGCCATACTAGGGATGAAATATCAGATTTAGAACTAGATGGGTATGGAAGAGCCAAATACCCTATAAAGAGCAGTGGGCAGAAGTGGGAGCAGGGGGGAAAGCATAAGAAAGCTCACAATGCCACAACATAAAACAGCACCACTGTGGCTGGCACTAAGTGGCACATTTAATGGTAGTCAATTGACAAGGCAAATGATAAAATTGATTCACTGCTGACAGGTTCAAGACAATTTTCCCTCAGGGGACTGGCTAAGCACATTTATTCCCTTTGGTATAGGAAATTAGAACCAGATCTCCTAGATCCTGATCCAAAGCCAAAGGGAGGTTTTTTTCTTTCAAATTCAGTGGGCCTGTTCTTAGGCCACAGTGTAGAACATAGGTATTAGGCTATGCTCCCATCGGGCAGCCAACATTGGAATAAAACCTTGTCCTGAGATAAAAGAAATGACCATAAACAGTTATCAGCTTACCCAATGCATTTTCTACCAAGGGCACAAACCATTCCTTCCTGGTAATCGTGAAGGGTAGATGGCAGCATGAAACAGAAGCATACAGCACTTACAAGCAAAACATTATCCTTCTACTTATACAAACTATTTTCTAATACTGACACAGACTACAACTTCACCACAAGTCTTCATTGCAATGGTATGGTTTAAACACAACTAATATGTACCAAATATTTTGACTTCCATTTGTCAATAATTTATAAACTGTTTTCACATAACATGTTTGCAAGTTAAGATGGCGTCTTATGATATTTCATTCATCTTGGACAGTTTAAGATTCTACCCACTTTGGCTACATCTACATTGGCACAATCTTGCACAAATACTCTTTAACTCAAGAGTTCTTGCGTTAAAGTATTTGTGCAAAAAAGCATCTACACTGACATGTTCATTTGAGAAAGAGATGTGCTTTTGTGCAAGAACATCCATGCCAGGGTAGATGCTCTCTTGCGCAAGAAAGCTCCAATGGCCATTTTAACCATCGGGCTTTCTTGCGCAATAAATTCATGTTGCTTGTCTACACTGGCCTCTTGCACAAGAACAGTTGCACAAGAGGGCTTATTCCTGAATGGGAGCATCATAGTTCTTGTGCAAGAAGCACTGATTTCACACATTAGAACGTCAGTGTTCTTGCACAAGAACTCCCCGCCAGTGTAGACAGGCAGCATGTTTTTGCGCAAAAGTGGCCGTTTTTGCACAAGATCGCGCCAGTGTAGACTCAGCCAATAAGTCTCAGTGCAGCAGGAGAAACCTGTTCCTGCTTTCTTCACTTAGGGTAGGCTGTATCTGCAGAAGGAGCAAATGTGCAGCTCATCTGCCTTCTTCCCTCTGCCACCACAGACTGTGATTGAACAGATAAATGGTGTAGGGTTCTTTGGGTAGAAGATTTGAGTTCAGGTCAGTTTTAGGATTCTGTGAAATTTTTCAGAGGTTATAATCAAACATAACAAAAATAGCTTTTTTAACTACTTGACAGATGCTCAGCATTATCAACCATATGTCTGTTAGGGTGCGTCTACACAGCGGGTCTTAACTCAAAATAAGCTATGCAAATTGAGCTATTGCTCAATTGCATAGGTTATTTTGAAAAAGCTTATTTCGAAATTAGGAATGTTTACACCGCATTTATTTCAAAATAGAGCACTCTTCCTCCAGATTTCCCTTACTCCTCATACAATGAGGGTTACAGAATTCGGAGTAAGAAGTCTTCCAGCTTGACAATATTTCCACATTATTTCAAAACAACAGCCTGCTGCATAGATGCTGAGTAAGTTATTTTGAAATAACTCTTAGTGATTAGCTAAATATTGACAAATGGAGACTAGCACTTAACCAGTCCATTACCCCAAAATCTTCAACTGCTAGAACTATCCTTTAATGCCTAGCAACATCAGTCTTGGACAGATTCATAATATGTCCATAGACAATATTATTTATGAGCAACTGAGCTCTCCAATACTACTTATGAACAGTCCCTTAAATCCTTTAAAATCCTGCAGTAATTCTCTATGACATATTTCTTACCACAAGAAAGAAGATGGATTTTTTAAAAAATAAGCCTGAACTGGCAGTTGTCAAAAAACCCAGTTAAATCACCACCCTCCATTCTATCTTTTCTCTTTGCTCAATTTTCCCCACTTACTTTCAAGTCATTTCTCCTGTTTCCCCATTTCTTCCCCTGTGTTATCCTCTTTCCCACTATCTTCTCATCTCAGCATTATTAAAAAGCTCCTCAGCTCTTTATCTGTAGGAAGCAGGAATGGTTTCCAATAAATATAGGTAATGCTAGAAGAGGAACATTGGTCCTAGGTGGTTTTTAACTTTTCAGACCAGTGTTTAACAGCTTATTACAGCTGTAGAAAGTGATTTCAGCTAAAATACTGACAATATAGTGGAACACTGGTACACAGGTTATATTGTAGAACACACTTACCCACTGTTATTTAATTATAAAATAAATCAAATCAACCTGTTCTTAGAAGGTGAACCCTGGGGGCAACTAGAGCAGTTTAGCCACCTGCTATTGTCTAATGAAAATGATGCATGGTATAGTATTTTATAAGTGGAAACTGAAGACCAGATTATACCCTCATTTACATTGAATTCAGCTTCACTGAAGTCTTGAGATTGCAAAGTGTAAATGAGAATATGCAATGGTATTTCAGCCATACATCTGTAAATATAACAGAAATATTACACTGGATTTCTAAAAGAGGTGTCCTCACTTTGTAGATAACATTTCTGCTTACCTAACCGTAATCTCACAGATCTAAAGGTGGCGGTCTTGTCATAGGCCAGCTCCTCAAGTCAAATCCACAGGGAAAGCTTGGAATTATAATACATATGCAAATTCAATTCTATTACTTATGAACGTAATCAAGATATGGGGTGGTGGAGCCTTTATCACTGAAGTAAAAGACACTGAAGTTGCTAACAGCTTTCTGAATGGTATCCTTCCTGCCTTAGCAATCCATCCACTGACTTTGATCTCAGGTTTAGCACCCTTTCTCCTGATACTTTATGTATAGAGGTAGGGAGGTGGGCAACAGAGCATCTTTCTCTTTCTCCCCCCTCCTCTCCCGCCCCTTCCCTTCTCCTATTTATTTCTAGTTTTCTTATCCTCTAGTCATAACTCCGGTCATCTGAAGAAGTGGGCTTTGCCCACAAAAGCTCATGATACCATCTACATGTTTTGTTAGTCTATAAAGTGCTACCAAACCATTTGCTTGCTGGTTTTTTTTTTTTTTTTGTAGATAATAAATCACTATATATGATATTCTCAATATACACACCAGGTTTATTCACTGCACCACAAAATACGATATTTTTCAAAAAAAAAGTCCTAAGAAGCATACAAAACTTCAGCTAGTAATCAGTTTTTGTAGAAGAAGAAGAAGAAAGTCTTTTCTCCTTTGAATGATGTAATTTAGAAAGAACTGTAGGTATCTGATTTCAAATATCGACAGGATAGCAAAGCAAATTGCTGATTAGTGTATTTGATAGCTTTACAACCAGTCTGAAAACACCATTTTCTAAAACATGACAGGCACAGAAGGCTAAATCTTACTGAAAAAGTTAATGGTCATGAAAGTGAGTGAGCAAAGCATGAGAGAAAGGGAAATCGCTGCAAGTCAGTGAATTAGCATTCAGCTTTGTAGATTGCTTACTTTTAATTGTATTTTTCGGTCTTTTCCTCAATTTATTTATAAAAATATAGGGAATCATCCCCGTCCCCAAAAAGCTAAATAATATGTAGTATACATATCTTCTATCATAGCACTGGCATGAAATCCAACTTTCCAAACAATTTCTAAAACAGTGCTACACCTTCCTACCTGTCTGTAACCCTGCATGGGATATTCTGGTGAATTTTCATTTCTCTAGCCTTCTCATTTCTATGCTCTTTGGCTCTGGAGGATCATATGTATCTTCCCAGGACATACAAAACAGGCAAAAATAGGCTAGAAAAACACATATCAGCTTTTTTTTTTCTTGCTGCATTGCTCAGAGGTAAAAGGAGCAGTTTTATAACTGCTCCAGCAGATGTTCAATCTATAGAGAGACAGATGAGGAAAGTCAATGTGGCACATTGCTTAATAGTCAGTTTAACATAAGGGTTAGAGGTCATACAATTAATAAGATGAGGGCAGGAGGTCATGTTATGCATCATACAAAAGACAGAAGCATAGATGACAGCTAGAATCCTATAGGAAAGAAGGGAGATGTCTGGGGTGATGGCCCAATAAATTTACATCCTTAAGAATTTGAATAGCACTCCTATACTATAAACTTTACCAACACTACACAAAAATACAGTGGCAGTTTGTCAAGGCGGTTCAGGAAAGGTTTAGGTGGACTTCACATCTAAGGTTTAATTCTGACATCATTTCATTGAGATGAGGGTTAATAAAACAGCTCTTCTGTAACCTTGTCCAGGCTTAAACTATGAAAATCTTGGCTCCTCACCTTTCAGTTAAACTGGTATAATTTTACTGTAAAAGCATACATTGCAATACCTTTTAATCAACACAATCTTTTTATAGAAATGAACAATATTACAGGAACTATTTATTAATCTGAGAAATGGACATAGGTTTCTTAGGGAATCGAAGATATGGGTGAGGAATTTTTGGAAGGAAGGTGGTGGGGGATGAGCTTTTAACTAAGTTACCAGGCTAGCTGCTGTGAGGTTATATTAAACATTTAGGGTATTATCTGCAATATAGCCATTTTGTATCAAGGGTGCTTAAGCTGCATAGGCTATAGATACCTCTGGATAGATACCTCTGCCCCGCCTTTTTCATAATTTGCATAAACCAAAATATACAATGATGTATCTATCACTAGGGTGGGCTGAGAGTGAACCTAGAAGTCCCAAATCTATTTCCTGAAATGACCTTTATAAAACAAAAACATCATGCACAAATCCAGCATTTCTATTGCAAACAAATAAAAACTTTTCAAGATCCAGGATCCAAACAAATGCAACCATTTGATTTCAGATCCAAAAATGCCATAGTAAATAGCTCCAACACTGCATCCCATAGCCCAGTACCCCAGATCCCACACTGCTATACTTCTTTCCTGCCATAAAACAAATTAATGAAGACAATTCAGATAAATATTTGTTTGGAATCTAACTTTCTAAAAATATTAGAAATAACCATCCAATAAAGATGCTACCATACAAACATACCAACCTGAATATATGACTAAAGAACAAAACTCTTTATTATACAAAAAACCCCTTAGTTTGCACAGGTGAACTTTTTTTAATTCTGTTCTTTATTTTCATGTATCCTTGCACATTCTGTAAAAGCAACATATGCACCAGTTATTTCAAATATTGTCCATTATTTCTCTCTAGATTTTGTTCTGCTTTGCTTCCTTTATTCTGTTTTTTGATTCATTCTTGTGTGTATCTTGCTGTATATGCACTCTGGGTATGAGTGGATAAGTTTCTTCGGTCCAATGTTTTATAATCAGTTTCAGCACACATTTCTTCCTTTGCCCTTCCTCATTTTTCTCTCCCATCTGTTCCCAGGCTACCTGTACTACATAGCCTCTTCACTGTGCCTCCCTTTAAGTATGTGCTGTATTCATCATGAATTAGAGTTCAGAAAGATTTTTCCGTAATGCTTCAGTTTTTCTTTATAATTTCTTTGTCAAGTTTTCAGTCAGTGTTTTATTCATTTTAATGAGAGTGTGGTCTCAGATCTATGAACAATTCATAAACATGCTTCCCAGTGGAAAGGCATGACATGGAATTGAATGACAGGTTCTCAGTATTAAAAATGCCTGCGGATGACAATGTTCAGTGAAGACAATTGAAAAGTGAATTATCCGTAGAGAAGAATTTTGAGCCCATGCTGCAAAATGATCTAGTTTTTTGTAGTTCAATGCAAAAAAAGTAAAGCAAGAGGTCACAAAACTATACTATTTGCACTATCCAATGTAAAAGTAAACTAGATGCAGCATGAAAGCATTATTTCTTGCACTCATCTGTGGGTATAGTCTCCACACATGCACACAGTTTAAACCATTAATTTTGTTTGGCTACCTGGAAAACACGCACCTTGGTAGGACTGAAGAGTAGTACAACAGAATACGACCCTAGCCATTGGATTAGAGAGAAAGTATAGGAAAGAAATATGTGTACAGAATGGAACAGCGAGACAAGTTCATGACTTCATATCATAATAGTACAGTTCATGACTTCATATCATAATAGTACATTATTTGCTATGTGCTATAGTGAGAGACACTGCATCAATAAAGAACACTCAGATAATGTTCTCTGAGGACTCGATAAGGAGGTTCTGGAAAGTGTATTTCATTAAGTTCACTTTTAGCACTAGTTGAAATTTATCAGAACATTTTGCAGGCAGCTGGGTTTTAAATAAAATGTGAATTTTCATGGACTGTATCTGCTTATTTAAAAAATTCTTCACTATATAAGTCTGAAAAAATGCTGATAATTTTATTCTGTAGAAAAAAACAAAATTGTCTGCTGAAAATGTCAACGAAATGAAAAATTTTTATTCTGAGATAAATGGTACAAATAGTGCTAGTGAAACAGCAGCTTGAGCTAATCAAAATGCAAGTGAACCAGCAAAGGCAGCAATAGAAGTATAGTGAGTATAGTGCAAGAAAAGAATAATCCCTTGGAGAATATAAAAAATGCTTCTTAAGACCAATAACTTTCCTGGCTAGGTGTATCAAAAGAGGGAGATTACAGTACAGATGAGAGTGGAAGCATGTGAAGGAACTATAAGAACTTGTCTACATGACAAGATAGTTTGCAGCAAGATTCACACCCTGACTTGCTATGAAAATCTTGCATTATGATAAGACCCTAAGAAAAAAGTCAAGGCAAGTTTACCTTTTTGAGGCAAGATTTTGTACTAGAGAAATTGCCCAAGCAAGTATAAATTATTCTTGGTTTATGAGTTCTGATAAAAAGAACATTTATGAACAGATTCAAATACCTAATCTTCACATCTGCAATGCAGTAGTTAAAGGAGACTGATGCTTCAAGGAAATGCACAGTAGCTCTAAAGACTTGTCTACACTTACCTGGAGATCAATGCTCCAGAAAGCCATCTTCTGGGGTGTGATTTAGTGGGTCTAGTAAGGATCCACTAAATCAATTGTTGATGGCACCCCTATTGACCCCAGTACTTCAGAGGGTTGCAAGAAGTAAGAGAAGTCAACTGGAGAGTTTCTCCTGTTGACCACCTACAGTAGGGCAGACGCAGAAATTCAACTTAATTTGGCTATTCTCATAGCTGTAGTTGTGTATCTTAAGTCAACTTTCTCCCAGGGAGATGGGAAAAGTTCCTGGCAGAAATTCTATGCAGAGAGAAAGATAAATAGGATTTAGGAATAATGTTGTTTTCCTTATACAAAAAGCACCTTGCTTAGAAGAAAGATCCCTTGGTGATTCTTTACCATTGTCATACAACACCCGGGATAAAATAGCTACTTTGGTGCAATGGCTCCTGATGGGATAAAGAAGGGCAGTTCCTAGGGCAATATGCTAGCGTACAATGAATCAACCCACTTGGGTGCATTATCTATTAATCTAAGTAGCAATTTTTCCTTGTCTAGAAGTGATAGTAGAGTAGAATTTTGCCTTGAGTAAGGATCGTATGCTTTCTTCCTAATTAGCTACTCCTCATGAATAAAAGTTATAGATAAGTTTTCAATAAGCCCAATGTCTCTAAAAAGCTATTAAGACTCAAGTTATACTACAGAACAAAAGCATTTTATGAAATACAGTCAGTTGAATGTTATCAATATTAAAATGTTCATATTCATTATACACTTAATGCTAACACAAACATAGGTGTATGTGCCTTCCCACTTCTCTTTCCTTTCAATAACAATATTGCATTTCTCATTATATGAAGAGGCAAGGGAAAGAAGGAATCAGTCACCATCTTTTCATCCAATTAAGATGATGAGTGAGGGCCCTTCATTTATCTTGATTAATGCTCATCTCAATCAAGATGCTGACTTCTGAAAGTAGTATCAAGGTTCTGAAACTTCTAGTTCAGAATAATTTCTTTTAAGTGTGAATGGATGCATGATTAGTTCTTTCATCTCACCCCTGAAAGACACAGTTTAGAACTTAGATAAGGCTGTAAAGAAGTGTGAAACAAAAGGGTAATGCAACTAAAGAAAAGAGAATATGTTCTTTTTAATAATTAAAACCTAATTAGTGAATCTGTTGCTCTGGAAAGATGCCAAATGAGCAGATTTGGAGTCCAATGTCTCCATCTAGGATAGAGGTAAAGCATAGGCAGACAATTCTAGCTGTAATGACTAGGACATGGGTTGTCAAACCTAATTGTGTTAAGTCACAGGTCAGAGTCTGAGCTAGCATGAGGTACCAGACCAGGGGTCAGAACTGGAGACTGAATCAGGTTAAGGGATAGGAGCAGAAAAAGCAGGATGTGGGAAGGGATGAGGCTATGGGATAAGGAGGACAGGGACCTGAAGAGGTGGGGAATCATAGAATCATAGAATACTAGGACTGGAAGGGACCTCGAGAGGTCATTGAGTTCAGTCCCCTGCTCTCATGGCAGGACCAAATGCTGTCTAGACCATCCCTGATAGACATTTATCTAACCTACTCTTAAATATCTCCAGAGATGGGGATTCCACAACCTCCCTGGGCAATTTATTCCAGTGTTTGACCAGTTAGGAACTTTTTCCTAATGTCCAACCTAAACCTCCCTTGCTGCAGTTTAAGCCCATTGCTTCTTGTTCTATCCTCAGAGGCCAAGATGAACAAGTTTTCTCCCTCCTCCTTATGACACCCTTTTAGATATCTGAAAACTGCTATCATGTCCCCCCTCAATCTTCTCTTTTCTAAACTAAACAAACCCAATTCCTTCAGCCTTTCCTCATAGGTCATGTTCTCTAGACCTTTAATCATTCTCGTTGCTCTTCTCTGGACCCTCTCCAATTTGTCCACATCTTTCTTGAAATGCGGTGCCCAGAACTGGATACAATACTCCAATTGAAGGCAAGAAACCTGGAGGGGTCCATAATTTCAGATAACTGGGAATTCTGCTAGTTGCTCAGATAACTTCCTGTCCTTTCTTGTTTAAATGGAGCTCCTAAGCCAATCATGAGTGCTATTTATTCCCCTCACTCCAATCAGCAGCTTCAGGGACAGGCTTTCTGAGTTAGCACTTTGCTTTTTTCATTTCTATGGTTATTCAAGTGACCACATGCCTGGGTGCTGGTCTATGTCTGGGGACCCATATGCCTGACTACAAGGGCTGCAATCCCTCACACTTACCGCTCCATACCTTCCAGCAAGGTTGGAATAGAACAAACCACATTAAGGGGCAAGAACTGTGACATTGATCCTGGAAAGTACTGAAATGTGCTTAATTCCAAGATTGTGAGTTGTACGGGGACCTGGCAATTCAAAGGGGCCCAAAGCTTTCAATCACCACTGCTGCAGAGCCCCAAGTCCTTTAAATCACTGCAGGAGTACTGAGGTCTAAAGAGGCTCAGAGCTGGCTGCCCCATCCCCATCTCTTCCACCCAAGGTCCTGTCTCTTCTGGGGGTGCAGAGCCATCCCAGCAATTTGCCCTGGAGCCCACAGAAGTTGTCTGCCTCCCTGTTCCTCTTTTCCATCAGATTCCAATTCTGTGTACCAACATTTCCATCATCTTATCCCATCAAAAGATGTGTTACTGAAAGGACAGATGCGATATCTGGTTCCAAATGCAAGCCTCCAAAATAGATTGCAATAGTCATTTTTTCCAATTATACACTACCTATGGGAGACTCTTCTTTTGTCACTACATTGATATCAATCTTCCCACTAATGTGTCACTCAATAAAGATGCAATTGAACAATCCATTGTACAAAAGGCACTTGAAAATTTTTTGGAAAACCTATTTTCCTTTACATATTCTTATTCCCTAAACATGTGTGTAGACTTCTCAGACGATTACACACGTGTAATCATGATCATACACAAGACAGGGTGTGAAAGTGAATATAACAGTCAGTGAAACTGAATATATTCAATCGGGTGTAGTAATAATAGCTGTTCCTTGTACAAATCGATATATTATTTTCAGAAGGGGACAATTATAGAATCATAGGACTGAACTCCTGACAGGAACAAGCAATATATAGGAAAATGGAATGCAAGTTGAAAGTAACTTTTTAAAGCCAATATACAGTACACTGAAACTCTTATTTCATAATAGATGAAAAGTGTACATTTCCTATAATGATAGGAATGCAAACAAGGAGTAAGTAGAAAAACTTAAAAACCAACAATGGTCTTGTAGCACCTCACAGACTAACATATATATAAATAGTATCATGAGCTTTCGTGGGTCCAACCCAGTTCTTCAGATGGCAAATATAAGGAATGGGTAGTTTATGTCTTCTATATAGCTTGGTTACTATAACCTTTTCTTTTTAAGTAGCAGCCTTAATGTAATATATATTTTCCATGACTTTGCCTTTACGCTAGAGTAAAAAGCAGTATGAAAAGCAGTGGACCCTGCAACAATGAAAACAAATGCAAGGAAAAATAGGGGAGATAGAATCAATATTTATCCCAAATAATTTCAATAAAAAGGACAAAAGAAGTCAGGAACACAGCTTGCAGAAATGTAAACATTTCATAGAAAATTGATGTTTTCCATTATAAACTTTTTTATATGCATTATAAATGAGTGCTTTAAATTCAAAACAGTTCAGATTGTACTTCAACTGATGTACTTGTCAGTTATATTTCTTGGGTATATAATTTACTTGACAGGAACCGTTTAAATGTTTTTAAATAAACCATTGTACTAAGCACAGATGCAGCCAGTAACACAGCTGTAAGTTTTATTAGGCTTTTAAATGCAAACAATTTAAGGTGAAATCTTTAGAAATGACCCTAGAACCTGCCAGCGGAGGGGGCCATTTGGATTGACTCGTTGAACCATTGAGAGCTTTTGCATTATTTATATACAAACATTCTTGTAATATATTACCTACATTATTGAAGACTGTGCTGGTGTGACAGCTAAGGTACCTATAACAAATATAACCCATGACCACTGCTAAAAAACAGGTTCAGTGAACAGTTTTATCCAATAATATTTTGAGTCAAAATGAGTAAGACTGTATTTCTAACACTTAGATTTTATTGTTTTGTGAGTGTGAATAGAATCATAGAATCCTAGGTCTGGAAGAGACTTCAGGAGGTCATAGAGTCCAACCCCCTGCCGAAAGTAGGACCAACCCTAACTAAATCATTCCAGCCAGGGTTCAGTCAAGCCAGGACTTAAAAACTTCTAGGGATGGAGATTCCACCACTTCTCTTGGTGGTGTGTGTGTGTGTGTGTCAGATAGTCTATATTTCTCCCTTGGAGAAAATGTTACCCTATTTCTAGATAACCAATGCATCAAACTACAATAGCTCTGCATAATGGGTGTAGGGCACAGCATGTAAGGCAGAATCGACACATTTTTAAAGATGACAGTGGAAATGCATGAGTAATGTCCAATATTTAACTACACCATGTCCCATATATTCAGATGAATATTAAAGCCTGCTAAAATGAAGATGAATGCACTAATATTGCCATAAGATAGGTATTGTGCTAGAATTTTTAGATGACAGCATTGTCTCTTTATTAATGCAGACATAATTACTTCTTTATAGTTACTGAATTACTTCAAAGGTGTTGCGAGTATTGATGTTAACACATGGTATTTGCCCAGTATTTGACAAAAATGCAGTGACCTAAACTTACATTTATCAGTAATACTGCATATTACTGCTATATTAATTTATAATATTAAGGAACTTTGACTTGATATCTCTATCATCCTAATAAGGAATCCTAGCCTTCCCTTTGAGTCAAAGGTAACACACTTAACTATGTTTTATAGCTACTTTGTGATAAGCAAATCAGCTATTTTAAACAAGGCCTTCTATTGCACAGTTAAACATGGAAAAGATGATTTAACTTAATAGGAATTTCTTAAGTATTTTAAGTAAATTTTATTGTATGCATAATGAACCAACAGTGGCAAAATGAGAGAGTAGACATTCATTCACTGAAGTGAAAACTATTTGTGTTACTGTTTGCTATCTTAATAGTGGTATATATTACACTGTTACTTTATATATCTTAGTTCAGCTTTGTAATTTCAGATACATGGCTGTTGGGGTACATTCAGATATACCAAGATAATGTTGAGTTCATCTTAACAAGTCTGGATTAATTAGGTCTTGGATTTCAGCAAGCTTATTCTGCATTTTTTCTTTTGCTCCTGGCCCAGAATTATTTTCTAACCCTTTTACTTTTAATTCAATTACAATGTGCTTTATCCCTAATGAACCAAAGATAATGCTTACAAAGCATTATTTACTCATCCCAGTCATGCTGAGCACTAGTGTCTCATTAACTTCTAGAAATTTAAGATGCTGGCTTTCATGTATAAGTACCTATATGGTCTGGGCCCTATTAATCTTAGGGTATGTCTACACTACAAAGTTAATTCAAACTAACAGCCGTTAGTTCGAATTAACTTTAATAGCGGCACTTAATTCGAACTAGGTAAACCTCATTCTATGAGGAGTAACGCCTAGTTCAAATTAAGTAGTTCGAATTAAGTAGTTTGAATTAAGGTCTGTGTAGCCACTTAATTTGAACTAGCTGGAGGCTAGCCCTTCCCAGGTTGCCCTGGTAGCCACTCTGGGCCAAACCAGGAAAACTCTTCTGTCCCCCTCCCAGCCCCGGAGACCTTAAAGGGGCATGGTCTGGCTACAGTGCTTGTGCCAGTTGCAAGCCTGCCTGCACCCAGCCAGCAGACCCTGCACCTGGCACAAGATGAGCCAGCCACCCGCTGCCACCGAACCCTCCACCTCTTTCCAGGACCAGGCTGGTGGCTCCCAGGAGCCTGCCCGGGGCCAAAAAAGATGGGCGCATACCTGGTCTAGTGTGGAGATCGTGGACCTCATTGAAGTTTGGGGGGAGGCCTCCAATGTCCACGATCTCCACACTAGGCACAGGAATGCGGCTGACTACAGCCATATGGCTGCCAGCCTGGATACCAGAGGCCACATGCGGACCCAGGAGCAGGTCCGCTACAAAATTAAGGACCTACGGCAGGCCTACTCCAGGGCCTCCCAACCAGGGGCTGACCCAGAGGCCTGCCCTCACTTTGAGGCGCTGGTCCACATCCTGGGGGCTCACGCAGTTCATGCCCCATGGTTGGTGGTCGATCCCAGGGCAGAAACGGAGGAAAAGGAGGACGTCGAGAGTCAGGAACCACAGGCGCCTGCAGGGAGCCTGCCCAGGACCCCCGAGGCACCCCACAGAACACATCTGCTCTGTTGTCTGAGGCTGGGGAGGGCTCCACATGTGAGTGCCATCATGCTCCCCTTATGTGTATGGGGAGGGCGGGTGGAAAGGGAGCACAGGGACCTTGCGCCTGGGCTTTGCCCACCATGGAGCAGCAGCTGGGTGTCATGCAGGGGCCCTGGCCTGTTCCACACATGCTGACCTTGCCTTGAAGAGAGGGGCTGCATTTCATCCACTGTGTCCCCAGGGAGAACTGACCACTGCTCTTGTTTCACCACAGCTGCAGCACCTGGGCCTCCAGGGCGCACTACCCTGCCTGGAACAGCTACCCGCACCCGGGCCAGCAGGCGCACTCGCAACCAGGAGGAGTACCAGTGGCGGCACCTGCGGCTACTGGGGCAGCAGCTCCACACCCAGGAGCACTGGGTCCATGAGGACCTGTGGCTGCGGCAGCGGAGCCTGGAGGCACTGGAGGAGCAGGGCCATGTCCTCAGACATCATCTCCAGACCCTGGTGGACAGGTTCCTGCCACCTCCTGCTCCAGCCCCTGTGGCCACCCCAGCTCTCGCTCCTCCTCCCACCCCTGCTCACCCTCCCACTTCCTCCGTACCCCCTGTCCCTCCTGCCCCACCCTCCACACCCACTTCCCCCTGACGCACCCGCAGCGCTGCAAGACAGGAAAGCCAGCAAGACCCCTACCCCTGAGTTTTCCCTTCCCTTCCTCCCCCTTCCAGATACCTCCTCCCAGGTTTCCCCCTTCCTTCTCCCACCCTCATTCCTCCCTCCCCCCACCTCAGTTATGTAAAATAAAAGAGATTTCTGTTGTCAAAACAGGTGTCTTTATTTGACATTAGGAAGAAGGGTTAGGGAGGGGAAAAGGGAAGGAGGTGAGGGTGGAAGAAGGCCCCAGTGGGGCATACAGGGAGAGTTCAGTCTTCCTCACCAGGAAGCTCTCCCACAGGGCTTCCTGGATCTGGACGGCCCCTCACTAGGCCTCCCAGATGGTGGTGGTGTGGTGCTGCACGTACTGGCCAGCCAAGTGTTCTGCCTCAGCCATCCAGGCTGGCAGGAAAGCCTCCCCCTTCCATTCACATAAATTGTGCAGCACACAACATGCTGCCTCCACGGGAGGGATATTGTGCTTGGCGATGTCGAGGCGGGTGAGGAGGCATTGTAATTGGGCTTTTAGGCATCCAAAGGCCCCCTCCACTATGATGTGGGCTCTGGTGAGCCTGGCATTGAAGGCCTGCCTGGAGGGGTTGAGGTGTCCCATGTAGGGCTTCATTAGCCAGAGCTATAGGGGGTAGGCCACATCCCCCACCAGGCAGATGGGCATGTCCACATCCCCGACCCTGATGTGGTGGTCAGGGAAGAAGGTCCCGGCCTGCAGCCTCTGCCACATGGAGGAGTTCTGGAACACCTTGGCGTCGTGTGCCTTGCCAGATCAACCCACAGTAATGTCTGTGAACTGGTCCCATTGGTCTGACACGGCCTGCAGGATGATGGAGAAGTACCCCTTGTGGTTAATATACTGGGAGGCCTGGTGTTCCATTGATGGCCCCCCCGCAGTTGGGGAAGCCAAGGGCGCTGAACCCCTGGATGACCTTGTCCGGGTCGGTGAGGTGAACCACTCTGCAGAGCAGCACCTTGTTGACGGCCTTGACCACCTGCAGAGAGACACACCAAACCACGAATCACTGGGGTGCCCAGGTGGCTGGGAGTATTTGTTCCCTGGCACTGCCCTGCGCCAAACTCCCAGAAGCAACCCCCGCTGTGATCCTGGCCGCCGCAGGCGTGTAGTGCAGGGCACTTTTGCCTCCTCCCTCCCCCTGTTTTCCCTGGGGTGGCCCATCCCCTCCTTGCAGCCCACCTTCCATCTCTCCCCCCCTCCCCCGGCCCAGTGGCTGGTGAGTGTCATACCTGCATGAGCACGGCTCTGACGGTGAATTTCCCCACACTGAACTGGTTCCCGACAGATCGGTAGCTGTCCAGCATGGAGAGCTTCCACAGGGCAATGGCCACACGCTTCTGGAGGGGGATTGCGGGCCTCATGCGAGTGTCCCGTCGCCACAGAGCAGGGGCGAGCCACTTGCAGAGCTCCAGGAATTTGTCCTTCTTCATCCTGAAGTTCTGGGTCCACTGTTGGTCTCCCCAGCACCCCAGGATGATGTGGTTCCACCAGTCGCTGCTGGTGTCCAGACGCCAGATGTGGCAGGGTCTGCTGGCATCCAGGCACTGCTGCGGCTCCTCCACAGCCCCCAGGGAGGTCAGGGGGAGGGGCAGGGAACTGCCATGCACCAGATGGTGCCAGGCAGCCACTACCCATTGCTGGCAGGCTTGCAGCAGGAAATCCAAAAACTGGACCAGAATGCCCAGGTCGAGCTCTGGCTCCATGGTGCCAACTGCGGCGGTGTCCCCAGTGAGAACCGCTGATACAGGCAGGCAGAGAGGAAAACGCTTTGCTGTCCATCGGCAAGGTAGGCAAGCAAGTGAAAAAGCTGAGAACCGGCTGTCCAGCGGAGTCCCTTTAAGCACGAGCCTCAGATAGCCTCAGACAGCAGCCACACAAAGCAACTGCTGACCTGATGCCCTGCTGGAACCAGTTTTAGCTGCCCTTAAATGTGACCCAGCATCCAATCAGTGTGGACGTGCTATTTCAAATTAGCAAAACGCTAATTCGAATTAGTTTTGGGGTCTAGATGCGTTATTTCGAATTAGCTTATTATGAATTAACTAATTCGTAATAAGTTTGAATTAATACTGTAATGTAGACATACCCTTAGAGATCCTATGTGAGTTGGTCTTCAGACTCTAGTGCAATTTCACAGCATTTAAAGTTTTTGCTTGAGTGGAATGGTATTTAAAAAGTGAGGTTTTTCCTCTGAGTAGAAATGATGATGTTCACTGCTCTACTTCTCAATAGTTTTAGTGCTGAAGTTAATTTTTTAATGGAGGATGGCTTATTGTTTCTGATATTGTAGGAAATGTGATTTCATGTTTGTTGCCAATACATCTAGATGGTTGGGTGAGTGGTAAAGGCATTTATTAATAATATAAATACATAAAACAGTCATAAAAGACATAAGCTTTTGGGTGGCCTATAGGCACTGCCAAAATTACTTCGTTTGATTAGAAGCTAAACACTCAGTCTTAATGATAAATGAAATTTTGGACACAGGCACTTTATTTGCTGACACCCAGTCCTGAAGGTAGTTGAAGTCTATAATAGAATTAAACAAAATACAATTTACATAAGAGGCAATAACATGATTAAATACAAGAAGCAGGGACAAAATCTTAAAAAACACAGTAACACCCCATGCACACACACAATCACCCATGAAGCCACAGAAAATGCACAAGCAAAAGGAAAGGAATATCCTACACTAGCAAATACTAGGATCTTTGAGGCTAACCTTTACAGAACCAAGACATATGCCTATGTCGGACATAAAATTTCAGAGCTACACCTTCCATGGAAATATGATGTATTTTTGGGATACTTGCATGGTGAATGTGACTGCATATTAAATGCCTGAAGCTACACAGACTTATGCATGTAACATTACACTGTTACTAGATATGCTAATTACATAGGTTGTTAAATGAATCAGAAACCAGGTGCTATTTGTCTGAAAGATAAGAATCATTACCTTTTTAGAAAGTCAGAGTGTTAAAAATTCTGCTTTTATCTTATACAATAAAAAGCATACATAAAAATCATTAAAAATACAACTTTGAAAGTTGAACCAGTCTTGAAGTTTCTTAATTACTGTAGTTTCAGGATAGTGCTGAACTTCAAAACACATCGTTCGCTCTTGATGCTTGTAATAAGACTTTCTAAATGCTAAGTGCTAATGCACAGCACATTAACCCTTCAGCCTAAGAAATGCAGAGATCCTCTAGTAACAAGTGATCAATGGGAGTCTATTCTGGCAAGTTCCTAAATATCTCATTTTAAAGTCTGAGCTAAATGTTATCCTTTTCCTGGTACATAACAATGAGCTGACAGTCATATACACCAAGCAAACAGGTCATACATATAACATGGCCAAAGACAGTAATCAGACAGTAAGAAGCAAATACTATTTCAGCAGTTACTAAGCCTGACACATTAAACACAGATGAAAGATTTCCATTGGTTTCCATGGGTTTTGGATTAGGTCCACAGCAAGGACACTCAACTCTGATTGCTACAAGTTCATTGGAGTTACCTGGCTCTTCTTCTATGCAAGTTCGGACTAGCTGAATAATTACAAACAATGCACTTGCCAATTTTTTTCCCATTGGTCAATAAATTAAATCATTTACAGATACATGGTTTTCTATTCAGCTAGCTCCATTCTACATGCTGATATGCTGTTTTAATCAAGGTTAGATCTTTAGACCTTTTATTTAAGAAAGCCAAGAGAATACACATTTTTTCATGTTTTTGAATTTCACAAAGTGGAACAGTATCCGATGAGATATTATGAATTTTCAGACATCCCTAGTCATCCCTTTAATCCTCTAAAAATCAAACTTTATGATCAGTCTTTGAGGGACAGACATGAAACAAGTGACTGTGGCTAACCAAAGTGCTGGACAACTCTGTCAATTTTTAGGCAGGAGGAGGAAAAGCCATTTGAAGAAAAAAAATCAAGAACAAAACAATAGCACAATATGGCCATAAATAGTCAACCAGAAAAGAACAGTCTTAAAACGGGAACAAAGATGGGATTTATATTTATTCTTACAACATTTCAGAAAAGCCATACGTTTGTTATAAGAAGGGAAGGTACAAGTCCACAGCACAAATAGATGTTTATGAATTAGAACTCTAAAGGGAGTTTTTCAATATTCCAATCAGATTTCTAGCCATTCAGTCCTCTTCATAAGAGCTATGTACTACTAAGTAGGGCTATAAATAGAGGACTATTCAGTCAGATGTAAAAGGATACTGCAGATACTGCAGGATATATTAAATAAGCTGTATCCATTTTATTTGTAAGAATGGGATTCTACAATAAGAAGCATTCTTAATATCTGTGTAAAAATCTATATAAGTTATACAAGGGTAGAATCTCTATTGAAATGTGCTTATGAGATGCATATATTGTGGACAGTAAATTCAGACTTCTATATCCTCTGGTTATGAGATAGTATGGGAAGTTTCTGATTGCCTTCTCTCCATAGTTAGTAGTATATGAAATTATGTTCAGTCATGTCTCCTATGCTTGTTATGTGGTTTCACAACATATGATTCAGTGAACAAGAATAATCAGAAATGTTAATAAAAAAGTGAGATTTCAACTAATTAAAGTTTTTCATCAAGTGTGGTCTAAACTACCAAGCCCAACTAATACACAGGAGAATGGGAAAGTAAAAAACCAAACCGTGAGGCACTGCAATGGCATTTCAGAATCAAAGTTTTTTATTTTTCAACCAAAATATCTTAGCTGAAATTTTTTGCAAAATCCTCCGTTTCTCCATGGAAAAATAACCATTTCCCAATAAACTCTAGTCAGATTACATGATGACTCTGTGTGTATGAGTGTGTGTGAGACACATTCATTCTATAAACCCAGAAGTCCTCAAAAAAATTAAAAAACCTGATGTACACTAATCACTTCATCAATCAATGACATCAATGAGGCTACTTACATACTTGAAGTTAGGCATGTGCTTAAATATCTTATTGCATCATGATCCAAGTCTGACCCTATTAAGTTTTGGCAATTCGAAAAGATCTAAGCTTAAAGTGGACTTTCAAAAGGCATTTCAAAGAGGTTTTTCTACTTCAATAAAAGCTTTGTGGTTTCACATATGTGGGGCAGGTATTATCTAACTAGATATTAATTTCTTTCTTTCTGTTCTGGAGTGTTAACTTCAAGGATAGATGTCTGGTGGAATGGAATAATTTTCTCTGGCAAATATGGGAAGCTTCTGTATGTCATAAAATATGTGGTCCATTAACAGTGTGTGATAAATCAATATTTTATGCCTTTGTAGGCATTTTTAACATATTCCCCTTTGGAGGAAAATAGATTGGTGCTTAACATAACAGCTGGACAGGAACAGGATTGTGCTTTCACAAAATACTCTAAGCACTGTTTTTAAAAAAATCGATGTAATATGTTTTTGTTTCCTGCTTGTCTCTTCTATGGACCAAGTTTAATCAAGGAGAGACAGTTAAACACATGGTTGAGAGAGATCCTGTCTGGCAGTTCATCAAGCTAATCAAGTAGTACTGTAAGGACATGTACCTATGACTTATAATAAGCAAGATTTTAACAAGCTGGGTGAATGAATAATTCATTCTCAATGTGATCTTTGGACTGGAATTTCATGGATTTTCAAATTCAGTAATTTTTCTAAAGTATTCCAAAGAGATTTCACATGACACAAAAATTTCTTTGTACTTGTCAGGGAGTCAAGGTGGCCTCTCATCAGCATTATGGCTTCAGGTTGAATTTTTCTCCTCCCCCCCACCCTTTGGAATTCATTTCTCTCTACTGAATACAGATTAGCAGCTATATCTGCTTTGTTCCTTTCTGTGACTTTCTGTCTAATTTTTAAATGTGAATCAAACAATTTCAGTTTTATTAAACAACAATTGGAAGTGGATTGAGGTGAGGGCCTGGCAAATCCCCCAAAAATATAGTCTTTGTGGGTGGCTAGCAGAACTGGAGTGAGTAAGTCAAACTTTTCTATTACTCTTAGAAACACAATCTACAGCAGGTGATATTGACAACTAGCAGCAAGATGTTGGTACAGTGATGTTATTGCAATACTAGAAATTTCTTTCCTTCTCCATTTGCCCCCTTGTGTCCAAGCACTATGATGTATTCTTCAGTTACATGATCACATACTTGTTTTCTCCCTTAGAACCCTAGTTCGTTCACTGCATAAAATGGACTGTGCTTAATGAATAAACAGTTAATCAAAAGTTTGTTTTATGTTCATTGTTCAATGTGTACCCCATCTTATTTACCATCCACTACTCACATCCTGCTCTAAAGGCAAAATATTAGTTTCCTCAGGGACTATTCTAGGGTATGTCTACACTTCCACCCTAGTTCGAACTAGGATGGTAATGTAGGCAACCAGAGTTGCAAATGAAGCCTGGGATTTGAATTTCCTGGGCTTCATTTGCATATTGCCGGGTGCCGCCATTTTTAAATGTCCGCTAGTGTGGACTCCGTGCCGCGCGGCTACACATGGCACAGACTAGGTTGTCCGGACTAGGCTTCCTACTCCGAACCACCTTTACTCCTCATTCCACGCAGCACGGACTAGGTAGTTCGGAATAGGAAGCCTAATCCGAACTACCTAGTCCATGCCACGTGTAGCCGTGCGGCACGGAGTCCGCACTAGCGGACATTTAAAAATGGAGGCGCCCGGCAAGATGCAAATGAAGCCCAAGAAATTCAAATCCCGGGCTTCATTTGCAACTCCGGTTGCCTACATTACCACCCTAGTTCAAACTAGGGTGGTAGTGTAGACATACCCCTATGGAGTTCATCATTATAGTGCCTGAGCACCTCACAAATATTAATTAATGTATCTTCTCAACACCTCCTTTAGGCAAGGGTGATATTATCCCCATGTATAAATTGTGTAGAAGAGTTGGGAAAGTTAAGGCTGAAACAGATAAAGATAAAAAGTTTCCACTAATTTTGGGTGCCCAGTTTGAAAACCAGGGACCTGGTTTTTCAGGAGTACTTAATGTTCTATAGAATTTTACATGCGTCAAGCACAGCTCCCCCTTGACTTTAATTGCTGCTGTTAGAGTTCAGTATCTCTTCATAATCAGATACTAGATTCTGAAGTCAGGAACCCTGAGATCAAGGAACATGCTAGTATGTCTAGACTATTAAGGCATCTAGATATGCAGATTTGCACCTAGGGCTAGATTGGTCAGAAAGACTTAGGTGTCTAATAGCCATTCTAAGTACCAAAGTCCAAAATTTAGATTCTCAAAAATCTGCATTCAGGTGCTGCTTAACCTTTCAGAATCTAAATTCCCTAAGGTGTCTGTTTCTATTGGTAATGTCCCCAGAGCATATTAATTTCTAGTGATTAGTGTGAAATTCATGAGCCCTGGGGACATTACCATTAGAAACAGAAACAGTGGTGCGTGTGAAATTAATTAACAAGCTATCTCAGTCCTTATACCACCATGTAAATTGAAAACTAACTAACTCATACCTAAATCCAACAAGATTCACAGGCTTCCCCATATATGTTGTTTCCAAGGCCCAATCTGGTAAACGTACTCCAAATCAGCCAATAAGCTCTCTGTCTCTCACTCATAATCACTTACTCCCCCTTCCCCCAACACACATACTTTTTACTGCCTCTCAATTCCACTCTCCTCACCACCCTAGCTCTCAGGGTTACTCTCCTTACCCACTCAGTTCCATTCATAGTTTATCCTTCACCATCACCACCTTCTTAGCAGACCTTTTATCCCAGTTTTCTCCTTTCCCTCTCTTGTCCCATGAGCACTGAAATCAGATGGCTGGTTTCTTTCTCTGTGCTTTTTCAATGCCAACAGAAGGGATCAGTGAATGCACAAGAGAGAATCTTTGCACTAAGTTCCACAGCCCAGGTCCAAGACCAAGGCAGCATCTGGAAGCTGCCATTACAGCAGCAGTCTTATAACTATGAGTTACTCGGTGGGAATGACACATGAAGTATGGTCTACATTAGGAGTGGTGAGAAGCTGAAATATGCTCTCTAATGATAGAAGCTTCAGAGATAACTGATAACATTGAAAATGTCTGTACTAAACATGTGCAAATTAAATTTTCAAAGACTTAGTACTTGGCTAAATTTGGGCAGATTCTCACACAGATGGAGAGGCACAAAGGACACTCCGCAGCCCAATTTCAAATTCATGTTGTAAGGCACAGGGATGCTAGACTTGTTCAGAGAAAAAAGATCACCAGGATTTTAACATTTTCCCTCTAGACTCATTCTCAGAAACAGCTAAATTATTTTGGCTTAAGTTTTCCAAAAATCTGCACTTGAGACAGGAATCCAGCATCTTGAATGTCATGACATAGTTAACATTTGACAGTTATTATCAGGAACTGAAAACAGGGACTTTCGGTAGGAAGTGTCAGGCAACCTTAATAGGTAACAGAAACAGTTCTACCTATAATAAACTGAACAAAATCCTTCTAAAAGAAGCTAAATATCCACCATATACCACTGTACCATATACTTCAATACCACATTCATGTAAGTGAAACAAGATTTCAGCTTCTGTGAAGAAATAACTTCTGGTACAGTACCTTGGAATATGAGTATTGAAATGCCACACTGATAGGCATTGTCTTCTACATACAGAAGATATATATACACATATAGGTAAAGCAAGGACTCAAATTCATTTTGTGGACACAAAAATATGTGTATATTTTGAAGATCAGTAATGACCTTATCTGAAAATATATTCCTAAATCCTGATATGATTAAAACTTCTGCCAAGTTCTCTGAACAAACCAGGGACAGTTTGGAGTGTAATAACTATTTAAAATTGGAATCACAAAGACAAATGTCCTTCCAAGTTACCTATTCTTTTTCCAGTACCTAAAAATGATAAACCCAGGAAGCACAATTTATAGTCTTGACACAAATTTCCACATTTGGAGACAGAAAGAGCAGAACCAAATATATTTCTGGAGATTTACAGGGAAAACGGAGGTTCGATCATTTAAAACTTCAGCAAATACAGTAAAACAAGCAAAACATATCAAAGGGTGTGTCTGCCTAGCACCCGAAAGTCAAAATAAGATATGCAATTTGTGCTATGCAAATTGCATTTCTTATTTCAAAATAGGCTATTTTGAAATTTGGCACATCTACACATGGCTAAATTTCAAAATAACGTGCTATTTCGAGGCATTCCTTATCCCTCGTGCAACAAGGATTACCAGGATGGCAAAATAGCATGCCTGTTATTTCAAAAAATATTTTGAAATAAGAGGTGACTTGTGTAGACATGGGGGGAGCTATTTAGGGATACAGGAGGTATCCCAAAATAGCCATGCAGTGTAGAAGTACCCTAAGAGAATATCAGGGGCTTATCTACGTTGTTCCACATATTGGACTCACAGGTGTGAATAGCTACGTGCACCTGAATGCTATACTTTAACACCATCATGTGGAAACTGGGCAGAAACTGAAAGGTTCTTAGTCTGCATGAGCATAGTCCTCTTCAATCAGGACGACACTGATGCAAAATAGGAACCTTTTAGTTTGCACCCACAGTGCCCACATAGGGGAGCTGCAGTGCAATGTGAACACTGCTACGCACACCTATGCTAGATGTCTGAACTTCAGAGCAGGCTAAATATAGCCTCAGGCATCACTAATACATAGAGAAATAGTGGCAGCTCTCACAATTTTGGACTTGACTAGAGCTCACATGTCATTTGTACCCAGCCCATTATAGGATTATATCACATGTGAGGTCTGTGACAGCACCATAACAGAACCCAGATCTCAAGACTCTCAGCCTATCCTGTGTCTTAATAATAAGATCATTGCATGCACCTGACTGATAACTCTATAGCAGGAATAGCTTAAACATTTGGGGAAACACTTCTCAGTTCCCTTTATTTTGTTCCTGTTGATGTTCTCAATCTTCTACTAGATTTTCTTGAACCTTCTATGTGGGTCCATTAGCTTTTCCACCATGTCATACTTCCAAAACAAAGTATGCCCTTTAGATATACCAAATAAATCACAAGAACAGACAACTTCAGAACAACTTAAACACACCTAACCTAAAAAAAAAGGTCCCAAAGTTGCCTTATATAAATAAATAGGTTATACTCCCCAAGACAACACACCGACTTTTCCCATAAGACCATACATAATCGGAAGAGACCAAGCTGACTATCTTGACTGGTTCTTTCATATTACACACCTGCAGTTATAAAAACTGATATCCTTGTTCTAGACTGCATAGAGGTCTCCAACTATGACACCACTTTCACTGACAATCTGAGTTTGAAAACAGATATCAACCTTTGAAACAGAACAGCTGAGTCAACTAGTCAGTACCAATTTATTAAATGCCTGATTCTGTAAATTGTATCCAGCAAAAGTTGTGTCAATGACTGCAAAACTGGCCAGTACAGGTTGAACCTGCTAGTCTAACACATGCTAGTCTGGCAACATCCATGGTCTGGCATGATTTTAGTTACCCAGATATCCTCTGATTATGGGTGTGGCCAAGTTTTCTGCAGTTGATAAATGTCTTCTAATAGCCCAGTAAGCAATGAAAGTGTTGGTAATGTTGCTAGACAACATTGACTTCCTATGGTTCAGCAAATTCTCTGCTTCAGAACTGGTCAAGTACCAAAGATGCCAGACTGGAGAGGTTTAACTGGTAATAACCTAGGCTGTGTCCAGACTCAGGGGTTTTTTCGGGAAAAGTAGCCTTTTCCCGAAAAAACTTCCCCTGCGTCCAGACTCAAGCCGCGTTCTTTCGAAATTATTTCGAAAGAACGCGGCTTTTCTTTCGATGGCGGTAAACCTCATTTCACGAGGAAGAACGCCTTCTTTCGAAAGTTCCTCTTTCGAAAGAAGGCGTTCTTCAATGTAAATAGGGCTTCCTCGAAAGAGAGCATCCAGACTCGCTGGGTGCTCTCTTTCGAAAAAGCGGATTGCTCTTTCGAAAGAAGCCTGCAGTCTAGACATAGCCCTAGATACTGACTTGAGGCACAGCTCTAAGCAAGGGAAGATATGTAAGCTCTACCAAAGTAGGTGTAATACTAGGAGACATTGTGCCCCAAATATACAATTGTGAGTAATAAGCCAACATCTGCTTCCTTCTGGAATGCAGTTATTCACTTCTGTTCTATGCCACCAGGAATTTACCACTCATGCCATGAAACTATTATGGACAGGGAACTAGAATGTGGGGTGAAGCCAAAGCTCGTGTATTCTTTGAGCAATACATACTCCAAGAAGAGTTTAAGCAACAAGTAATTCCTTTGACTCCTACATGACTAGAATTAACATGTGCGTAGCTTGTGTACAAGTGCAAATGGGGAGTTCTTATTCTTTTTCATAGCTATCTAGTCTGAGTCACAATCTAGCCTTTTGTGAGGAAATGAATAATGCAGAAACACACAAGTTGCTCCAGATGGTCAAATAGGATTTCTTGATTAATAAAGTTGGAGAATTGGCTGGGGTTTTTTGTGCAGCACTGATTAGCCTGTTCCATTAATTGCAATTCTAACGGGTTTTCATAAATATTTGCAGAAAAGCACATGAAAACACATGGCAGTCTATGTTTATTTGAGACATAGCCAGTGTTGCTATTTAGTATTCAAATATTATAGGGTACTTCACAGACTTTATCCAAAGCCTATTGAAATAGATTGTCTTCAAAAAGCTTTTGTAAGGCCCTGTATGAGTTTTTACATTTCCAAGACATCAAGTAGTGGATTTTAGTGCACTGTAGTAAGAAGAAATATTGTCTGAAATATTAAATTACCCATAATGCTCATTATTTTACCCAATTTTCTTATTTTCAAAAAATATATTGCCTTATCAGACTACTCCATAGGACATGTTAGGAACAAAGTCATATCTGTCTTTATATACTAAAAGACGTTTCTCAGTTGCTGGTATCTGTTTCTTCAGTATTGAATTAGTAAGCTATTTTTCATTATTTTTTAAAAAAATCTAAAATGTTACTTGTAGTTTATTTAAATATTTCAAACAACATTTACATACTACTATGGTTCCCGTTAAAAGAGCATGAAGTTAACTTACAAAAATGTACCTGAGATTTTATACATTTGTTTTCATTTAAATTAAACATTATGTATATCTAAATGAGAATTTAAACATCAGTTCTTATTACCAGAAATATTACAAAGATCAAAAGTTAGCAGAATTTAAAAGGCTCAAGAGTCTAATTTGTATGGGTTACCATGTGATCTGTGTTAGAAGGGAAGGATTAATGTTATAAAGCTGCAAAAATTGAAAGGGAAATAGCTACTCAGTTATGATAGTCACAGAAAGAAGTTTCATGAACATCATCATCATTTTGAGTTTTGGGGAAGTAGGGAGCTGAGCCTGAGTGATCAGAAGCCAGACGTACTGCAACTGAATCTAATTCTCCCACTGTCTCAAGTCTCATGTAGTTACACCAAATTAGAATGGTAGCACTGTGCCTGCACTTTGCAAAGGTGTGAGAACATTGTGAATCAAGACCAACAGAACTCTAAACATGATATTTTCAGCTGATCAGAATCAATAAGAGCTATTTGTTTCCAATCACTCTAAAGAAAGCTTAAGCTTCCAATGTACCAGAACTCTGCTCATTCCCTGTACCATCCTTGTCATGCTTGGCAACATGAACTTTAATATTATTATATATTTCAGAAATCATTTGGACTTTTTTTCCTAAATTAGACCTGCAAGATCTAGCCTATGATTTGTATTGTGTGTTTTTGATCTCACTTTGTACACTTACTGAGTACAGATAAACAACTACTGTGATGCCATCAACAGATCATATTTATTTGTGTACCAGTTTATGGCTCAAAATTCTTAGGAAGTGCTATCTGCATGTTCCTTTGTATTTTGTTGATTCACTTTTAAGTGCTCACAGGGCAAAAGATGATGGTTTGTGTCCTTTTGTACAAGGTTTTTGCCCATGATTGAAAACTGAGGAATTAGAGAGGGTAGCCATTGAGTAAGTCAAGCTTTGAGAAGAACAATAAAACGCATTAGCTGCATTGGGCAGATACAGCATCTTCCGTTAATTTTCTACTGTTAACATATTTCCCTTTCTAATTTATGGAAGATGTGCCTGTAATGCTATCAGACCAGGTGCTAACTCCAGGGAGCAACTGCAGTCTACACAGCTTCTCTTTCCAAGGAGTGACTGCAGCCTTCCCAACAGCCCCATCTCTTGCCAGCTTCCCCCTGTTCCTATAGAGAAGAGCTTCTCCTAATTAAGGCTTCTCTCATCATTTTAATTCCTTCCCAGCTTTCTGCCTAATAGGCTAATTGGTTCCTCTGGCCTGCCCTAACCCTTTTAGGCCAGAGAGGACACCCCATTACAAGGCCATTGTAGGACACAAACTTTGTTGATTGCCTTATCCATCTACACATTAGGCTTCTTATGCAAGAAGCCTTTTGCACAAGAGTTTTTGTGCAAAAACTTCTTGCACAAGAGCACATCCACACCTCAAAGGACATCACAAAAGCTCTGATGGCCATTCATAGAATGGCTATCAGAGCACCTGTGCTTTTTCCCATAGGGGTTTCTTGAGCAAAAAGCCCCTGCGGAGCATCCACACTTGCCTTTTTGAACTCTTGCTCAAAAAGGAGTTATGCCTCGTAAAAGGAGATTTACCTGTACTGGAAAAAGTCTTCTGTTCTGCCATTTTACTGCTGATTTACTAGAGCAAAAGCACATTTGAGGTATTGGCGCTTTGCAGGTTTTTGCACAAAAACAGCCATTTTTGCACAAAAACCTTGCAGTGTAGACATAGCCTCGGAGTATAATTAATTTATCTTTATATGTTACCTTCTTTAAGACAACTCATTTCTTTTTCACTCTTATCTCATTCAGATAACTAATTTCTTTTTCCTAATTAATAAATCCTAAATTAGTTTACTTTACAATTAGCTACCAGCATTCTCTTTTGTATGATATCTAAGCAACAAATTGATCTGAGGTAAGTGACTGGTCTCTTAGGACTGGAATAATCTGTATATTTTGTGATTGTGTGTGCATGTGCGTGTGTGTGTATAAGTGACCATTTATCAATAAGTCCGGCAGCACAAAGGGACTGTCTGACTGCATGGTAAGACTAGTATAGTGATCCAGGAATTCACATTTGTTACTGGGTTGGTGAAATCTAACTGTAGAACATACTACCAGTTTGTAGTGTCTGGCCTGAGATAGGCGCTCATAGTTGTGAGCAAATCCAGACTGCATGAAAGGGCCAAATCCTACTCCATTGTATATTATGAGGAATTCCAACTGAAATTAATGAGGTTTTTTGAATTTGCATTGCTGTAAGGATTTTAGTCAACTGAAATCCATTTCTATTTTCATAAAGTTAGAAACTGATCTCTTCCCAGAATTTCAATTAGTCCCCATTTTCCTTGTTCAAGAATTTTCAAGCATATATGTCATTAACTTTGCCCTTACACTATACACACATTTCAAATGTTTAAATGAAAGAATTGATGTAATAAATGCAGTCCTCCTGGTGTACAGAGTGCTCATGATAAAAGACATAATACAAATCATATGATTGACCATTTTCTTCCTAATTTTAACTTACTGCTTTAAAACAAAAAATGTCCTGTGTCTTCAGGAATCATATGAAAGATGGAATGAAAATGGAGTTACTCAAATTATTAATGCAAGTTTTCAAATAGTTTTAGTTTTCAGTTTTTATTAATTCAAATGGTCTTAATCTTAATTGCAGCTTGGCAGGTGACAGAAGACTTGGAAGATACTAAAGTGTAAATTATCGTATGATTAGAAAGGGGTGACTTTTTCAAAAATTCAGCTCACTGCACTATTTTGAAATTGTGAGCACACTGAATATGAATCAGTCTTATACAAATATTTGTGACTAGTAACATCGTCGATCGTGACCTGATCTGGCCTGGGTTTAACTTAAGTATTATATTCCCATTGAGGGTCATGGAAAGAGACATGTTGAACTCCATATTCTACTCTAGAGTTAATAAGGATTGTAAGTTAAGACTGGCAGCATGCTATGTTTTTTTCCCTTTGATTCAAATAGGGAGTGAAAACAAACTTGAGGGTTTCATTCCTCTCACATGGTTCAGATGAATGGTCTGCTCATAGGTCTCATCTGAGACTCTTCTGAAGTCAGACCCATACTTGAACTCTTTTCCATTCAACATTTTTTTAAGAAAAGCAAACAATACAAAAGCAATAAGAAGCACTTTTTTTTACTATATATAATTTATTCTGTGGAACTCATTTCTATTGGCTCTCATTGAGATCTATGGTCCTTTATGATGCTAAGGTTCAAAAAAGGTTTAGACGCATGGAGCATTTGCTGTTGTGTTAGTTCAACTAAAATACTTTATTCCCTAAAGCATGAGATTTATATTGCTTAAACTGACCATTCAAAGAGTGAGGAGGAAATATTCTTTGGATAAATTATTCCATAATAATATACTATGGAGTTACTTCACTTTCCTCTTAAGCAATGGATCTTGGCTACTTTCAAAGAAAGGCTATTCAACTTGCTGGGCTTACTGCGATCCAGTATGGTTATCCCTATATTCTACAATGGTAAAACTTTACTAATGAAGTTATTCGGAATTTACATTTCTATAGAGTGGGATAGTCTCAGGTCCAATGTGAGTTGTGCCTGTTTATTATAATAAGTGAGAGTTAATTTTGTTTTTTCAGTTTTTGCTTTGAGGCCAAGCTTTTGGTTTTTTTTTTTTTTTTTTTTAAACAAACAAAAAAAAAAAGATCAGTGGAAAGATTCCTATGAACCGCAATGGGAGGTGAACTGAGCCTTTGAATATCAATAACATTTTTTTGGTGTCAGTGCTTCAGATTCAAATAAAACAAGTGGCATAAGAGTGAACCAAAATCTCAATATCCCCAAAATTCATCCTTACATTTTTAGGTCACGATTGAGGGAGGATAGACTGAAACAAAAGATCCCAAAGTGTGGGGCTTTCATATCGAAGGTACTGGTTCAAGCTTACTATGGAAAATACTGGGAAAAGAATATGGGTTAAGACAGGCTTAGCTTTATCATCTCACTTTTGCCCCCATTTGTGCAGATGGAATTCACAACTATGAGTTCAGATTTAAAACAAAACGTGCTTTAAAAAAAGGGCCAAAATGTTTAATTGAAATGAAGATTTAAGTAGGAAGATTTCAATGGCCAATTCCAGACACACACACCCCACAACTGGAAATCCGACTTTTTCCTCATTGGAGAAGTGATGCTTCAACATAGGGAAATGGAACTAAAATATTTTGATTATTCCCCGTGGATCAGAAATTTGAAAGACTCACAAGCAGTTTCAAAATGGGATTTTCCTCTGTGTGGCTCTTCCAAAAATCACTTCAGAGAAGGCTCGGGCTCTCTATCGTCACAAGCTAAGCCTGTAATTCATAGAGAGAAATGTACAAAAATATTTTTGACTCTGGAGTTTTTCTAATACAATTGCCAATGCCTAAAATGCCCCCCTCCAATATTACAAATTGATGGCCAAAATTTCTGGCTCACTTACAAAAATACCCTCGTTATTTCTGGTCATTTATTTTAAACATATTTATGTAGCTACTTAAGGATTCTAGTGCCAACTTTAGCTGCTTAAGGACTCTAGAGCCAGCTTTACCAAATGACAATTAAATTTTAATAAAATTAGATATTTTTTCTTGAAATGCTCTAAATAACCACAATCATCTTTGCAGCCAAGGAAAGAAGAATTGAGTGTGAATTATTGATATTGTCTGGAATAGATTTAGATTCTTTCAGACATTCTGCGAGTTTTTGCAGTCAAGATGCAATCTTTCAATAATTCAGATGTCATCAGAGAGAAATGAGAACTCTTGTTGGGAAAACATCAAAGTAAACCAATTTACTGTGTTGGAAATATATAATGCAAGGACAAAACAAAGTTACTGTTTAGTAGGCATTTACATTAAATGTTTTATAATAAGGCTGAGATTAAAAAGTAAAAGTTTAAGACATTTTCCTAAAGAGTATGGTGATCCCTTTGTTTTGTATAAGTTCTTTTCACAGTACAGTACATAGGAAAAATAAGATGTTTTGCAGCTTAGTCTTGATGCTGGAAAAGAGAAGATATTTATGAATGTAATGATGAGTTGAACTCAAGTTGAGTGTCAAGGGAGTTTTACCACAGTCATGCACAACACTTGTTAGTGCTAGCAGAAGAATCAGGTCAGAAGACTTTCCTTTCTCATTTTTTTTCTACCTTGAATTTGAAGATGAACATGGTACAACAAAAGCATTTTTTAAGACTTAGACATATTTGGAGAAGTAACCATAAAGCCTATGAACATCAGAGCTTTTAATAGAATTCATTATATGTTTGTCAGTTTTCTTAATCTTTGATTAACCTTGATCACTACAATTATCTTTCAAGGGAAGTGCTTCTTTTAATATGGTATGGATTTTTATTTTATAGAATTACCTTCTATAGTAATCAGTCAGCTATTGTTTACCTAGCTGTATAATTCTTTCTATACAAAAAGAATGTTCACTGCTAGCATATTTATCCCACCTGTATAGCGACCAGGAACTTTCAATGGTAAAGATGAACCTGGACCACTCAAGGGAAAGAGGAATAAAGCTGGAAACTTTAGGAGGAGTCTACTTAGCACTCCCCGCTCCCACCTCAGTGAGATGAAGTAAGATAAAAAGTTGTGAAACACTGCAGATACCAAGCAGTCAGTGAATAAGTGGAGTACAACTACATGAATCCACAGACATTACCAAAGATGGTGGGATACTTTGTTGCTGCAAAGGTTCGTGGAGCTACAACTACTAAGGGAGGAGCAGTATATTGTGGCAGGTCTGGGCTAAGCCCCCTGGGTCTTTGCGTGGACCTCAGATACTCGTGGTGTCCCTACCACTGCCAAGAAGCAAAAGGTACCCTGCTTGAAGAGCCCTTTTCATCATTGACCAGTCCATTGTTTTGAGGGCCAGTCCTTCCGATGGTTCAAGGGACCCCCTGGTTACCGAAAGCCAACCAGCCAAAAGAAGGGTTGGAGGGAACTCGGTCCCACCCAATTGCTCTGGGTTCAGGCCCAGGGCCCTTTGGGGTAGTCCTGAGTGGGCTTGTGAGGCTAGACTCATGCCCCATTGAATTGTGGGCCCCTACCCTCCCTGGGCCACTTCCCCAACCACTCCCTGGGTACCTCCTCCCTGGTGTCTTGGAACAGGCCCTGTTAGCTGGTTCATCTCCTGTTCAGCCTCTACTCCTCTTCCTTTCCCCCAGCCCTGCCTGAGGATGTTTGTATGTTTGTGCATGCGCATGCATGCCCATCAGCCTTAACTGGCAGAAGGTGTTCTAATTAGTCTTCCCTTCAGGCTGATGCCAGATGGACTTCAGGTGTCATAATGGCTGGGACTGCAGTCTCTGGCAGCCTATTCAGGGAACATAAAACCACATATCCAGCTCCCCATGTATCTGCCTTCCAGGCTTCTGCAGTCCCCCGCTCTCAAGCTGCCACAATATGTGTTCCATCTTTTCACTTTCCTGTATAAATAATTCTAAATATGTCTGCAGATCTCCCACATTGTCCAGTCCACCACACCATTTTGTAAGTGGCTCCCCTACCTCCTTCGCAGAACATTGAAGTAAAGAGCAAGTAAAGGTTTTAAAAAAGAAATCACAATTGGAAAAGGTCAGTTCCTCAGAATCAAGCTTTTCCCAGACAACTATTGATTTCTCAGGTCCAAGATGGCATTTAGTGCCAGACTGTCCTGAACCACCATTCAGACCCCATGGCCCACTAGTTATTCACTTGTGTTTGGGGGTTCCACATTCAAGTCCCTACTCTACCTGGGATGTTCTTTCTGACCCAATAAATATTTAATTTCTTATACAAATTCAAATATCTCCAGAGAGATTCTCTTTAGTTTTGTGGTTAGGACACTCACTTCAGAGGTTGATGACGCAGACAAGTGCCCTAATCATTTGGCTGTTCTTAGGAGTTGGGGAGGGGTGTTTTTTCCTAAAATATTTTAAAGGTTCCCATTCAGAAGGAAGACAGATGTCTAAACCTCTACATTTTTTATAAAACAAATTTGTTTTCCAAGCCCACTGTATATAGAAGTTCCTTTCTCTTGTTCCTAAGGCAGCATTAAGGCATGGAAGTAGTTTCTCACTGGCTCTAAGGGACAGAGTGCTACAGCTAAAAACTGCTCTCTGGCTCCATCTCTCTTAACTACAGAGACCTCATGGCAATTCCATAAGGTAAAAAGTCCTCAGTGAGTTGTATGTAGGCAGAACAGCACAAGCAGAATGCCTGCCACACTCAGCAATGCTTTCATCTGCAGAAAGTGTGACAAAGAGCAGACCCACACTTTAATGGATAAAAAAAAATCCAGTGCCTAGTTTATAAACTCTGATTTTCTGTCTTAGCTGCTTACAAATAAGAATAAGAAGTATGGGCAGATTCTCAGCTGCTGAGTCTTTCAGGTTTTCACCAGCTGAGGATCTGGCTCCATATGTATTACTCATTATGATTCCTTAGTAGATAGTCCCAGTGATATGTGAGTGTCTTAATGCAATCTTTTAATTAAACAATGAGAGATTATATACTAAAAATATTTGCTTTCGGCTACACACCCATCCCACCTCCAACTGCATGCAGGTGTGCTTCTGATCAAGTACAAATGGATAGTATAGTGACTTAGCTTGTCTGGAAGGACTCCTGGCTAACAGTGAACTGATAAAAAAAAGCAGAATCAGACCCATAAAATGTAGAAGGGAAGTGGCTCAACAATTTTTCTTCAGCAAAGTCAGTAATCTTTAAATGTGACATAATAAATGTCCACTGAGTTTCTCAGCTGCATGAGTTCTAAATGAGAACATTAACTGAACACTGACAGGTTGATCAAATATTCATTATGCAGTGCCACAACTGTTTATCTATAGCATAAATAATGAAGAGATACCTGCTCATACTATCTTAAGACACCTCCACTCTCCAGTTGATTCAGCAGAGAAAAGGTATAGTGAGATACTATAAGGAGCTGGCCCCTCAGGGTAGAAATGAAAAGAGAGCACCAGATTATCTTTTTTTCTCCCACTAACAAACCCATGGCAGGATCTGTGGGAGAAGAAATTTCCACAAACATCCTCTCATGGAACTGTTTTGGTTAACTATTCTCTGGGGAGAGAGATGCTCTCTGCACTGGAACAAACTGGGAATTCTCCTCACATCTTCAGGAATCTACATATCTCTCTTAGCAATCTATAGGGCAGCCTAAGCCTCTCTAACAGCTCTGATTTCTGCCACACAACACACCTGCACACACACACACACACACTTCTTTGAGACAATACTTTTCCCTCGTAGTCATGTTCACAGTGAGCATATTTCCATATGCTGAATACAGCATACCTGACAAAATTGCTCTTATTCAAGCAAGTTCAATCATACAAATGGTCAAAATAACATCAAGTTGACTGAAACCCTGTAAAAAAGAAACACTGCATATTTTGATTCTTTTTATTTACATTCTCATCTTTAAGGCTTTAGGGTTCACACAGGGAAGGGTGACTCCTACCCATACCTTCCTCTCCCCCCCCCCCCCAGACACACAGGGATAGATGACACACACACTCCCACATTATATGGGACTTTGACATATAGAGGGGCTCAGCACTTTGATGCTGGCACCCTAAGTGAAAGGGTCTTGAGTTTTCTCAGGTAGTGGAGGAAGGAAGGAGCCTGCTGGCCAGACTGTTGGTGAGCTCAGCATTCTGACCAAGGGGTAATTCTTTGCATAGCACTGGGAATAGGCTGCACCTTGCCAGAGGGGATATGGAGGAGCTTCAGGGAGGGGGGAATGAACAGGCAAAGCAGGGAGAGGACAGTGAGAGGGGAAAGCACATAAAAGGCCAATGGGTGAGCAGTGGAGGCGATATGTAACAAGCCACTGTCTGGCACCTGCCTGCAGTCACCAACCACTGCAGCTTACAGTGTGCAGCCAGTGCCAGCTGGAAATGGGACAGGAGGTAGGGCCCTGCTGAGAGCTGCCACACAACAGGGGCTGGGCTGAAGGACCAGCAAGGGGAGTGGCTGACCTCACACGCAGCATCTTTGCCCCACCATTCCCTTGTCAGCCACTGGATGCCCTCCACTCACTGTAGGGGGCGATAGGCATTTGGCATGCAGGACTCTGGCCAGCAACAGGACCTGCTAGTAATTATGTGGAGATGGGGCGTAGGGGGAGACAAAATATGGGACAATTTTATCATTTTTAAGAAAAAGTCATGACACCTGCAGATGAGCTTAAATATTAAACTGTCCCTTTAAAAACAGGTCATCTGATCACCCCATGTTATTATGGTCTCCCTGAAATCCAGTGGATCCAGGACCCCAAGCACTGAGGACAGGCAAGGACTAAAAAGTCACATAGCTCCAGGCTATATTATCTTTTCTACCTAAAATCCCAAATCCCAGAAATAGTGATAATCCCCGATCTCTGACTGACTCACTTCTTGCTCCAGCCTACTGAGTCTTCACTACCTCCCACAAGAGGAGCCTGAGACTTAAACAGCACTGTCCATAGAATCTAATGGAGATGAGAAGGAGACTTTCCCATTTTGCTCTTGCATGAAAGGAGAGATGTGCTTATGGAATTCTCCCCCACCCAGCCCTCTCCTCCTCTAACAGTGCAGGAACAGTCAGGGCCATAATCAGCCCACAGGTAGAGTGGCTTCATTGCTTAAGAAAGGAGAAGGAAAAATCTTGGCTTCGTGGAAGGCAACAAAAAACTTTTATTGACTTGGGGGGCGGGGGCAGAGATGTCAGGTTTTCACCACATAAGCTTCCATGGCATACACATAGGAATCATGGAATCATAGAATACTAGGACTGGAAGGGACCTTGAGAGGTCATCAAGTCCAGACCAAATACTGTCTAGACCATCCCTGATAGATATTTATCTAACCTGCTCTTAAATATCTCCAAAAATGGAGATTCCACAACCTTCCTGGGCAATCTATTCCAGTGTTTGACTACCCTGACAATTAGAAACTTTTCTCCCTTCTCCTTGTGACACCCTTTTAGATACCTGAAAACGGTTATCATGTCCCCCCTCAATCTTCTCTTTTCTAAACTAAACAAACCCAATTCTTTCAGCCTTCCTTCATAGGTCATGTTCTCTAGACCCTTAATCATTCTTGTTGCTCTTCTTTGGAGCTTCTCCAATTTTCCACATCTTTCTTGAAATGCGGTGCCCTGAACTGGACACAATACTCCAGCTGAAGCCTAACCAGTGCAGAGTAGAGTGGAAGAATGACTTCTCGTGTCTTGCTCACAATACACCTGTTAATGCAAACCATATTACTAGAAATGTGTCACAAAAGTCAGGTGTGGAAACACACGTTGGCCCAGGAAAAATCTTACTTTGCCTGCCTCTTTTTCCCACACTTTCCTAATCCATACTGGGAATGTAGCATTTCTGCAGTATCACCAGGATTCATCCCATAACAAGCTGTTGTATGTATTGTATAGTCTGCATAGCAGTCTTCATATCCAAGCCAACTTCATATTTAGTAGAGCTGCAAAAAAAATGCTTAACTGCAGTCCTTTGATGTTCTATTAGATTTTTTTCAGTCCACAATTTTGACCCACATGCTGATGCCACTGAAGTCAGTGGGACTGTGGCAGAGGCCTATCTCTGCCTGCACAGTACTGTGTGGGCCTTCCTGCAGAGACACAGAGCATTCACCCCTTCCAAGGTTGCAAAGAAGTCCCCAAGCCAAAGTCCAACATAAATGCAAAAATAAAAGGAAAATCTTAAGCTCCAGCTGACTCAGCTTTCTGCCCCTTTTCTGGCCAATTCCAACTGCTGTGGTTTCTTTAACATTCATCAGTAAGCTCCTGATAAATCATCACATTAATAGTCTGTGTCATCCTTCCTTCCCACAGGGAAACTCTGGCAGGCCACAGTCTTCCATCAGCTCATGACCTCAGCCAGCTCTGTCCACTCCGTTTCCCAATCAGTACCCAACTAACCTGGGTCTTTCCTTTTAAGCACCTCCTTGAAGCCTTACAGTTCTTGCAAGAGAAGCAAGGCAGAACTTAGCAAGCCCAGAGCAGCTCATTAATCTTTTTTAGCTAGTGGCAAGTTCACATATCTCATCACAGGACCATTTGCAGCATAAAGTGCTTGTCAAAAGGAGTAAGATTATCAGCATCTAGTGCTTTGTCATTTATAGCTAGAGTTTCTGTCCCTAACTAGTCATGTATTTTTCCTTAATATTTGTTCCATTATTTTACTCTATATGTACTTAAATTCACCAGATGGTTACATACCTTGAAAATGTATTAAAAAGGTTTTAAGTATAATTTTAAGAACAAAAGCAAAACTGTAATGAAAGAGGAATACAATATGAATTATTCCTGTGGTTATACATAATTTTACTATAAATGTTCTCTTTTAGCTCAGGTTTATGATGGTTTGGGGGTCACTCATTCTGACAAAAGTAGAAACTGTTCAGCATAGAAATCTTAGGTAAAGCTGTTTGAGTAACTTTGTTGTTGTTGTTGTTTTGATGTTTTTATTCTCTGGCAGTTCAGAGAAATAAAATATTCTTATAAAACTCAGACAAAACTTTTCCCAAATATAGATCCTGAATACAGAATTTTCAGAAATATTTTGTTTAAGTTCAAACTAAATGTTTTAGTTTTGAGTATTTTTAACCTAGTGATTAGAGCATTCATGTTCATGGGGAAGACTTCAGTCAGAATCCCCACTCAATGACAGGGATTTGAACACTGCTCTGTCTTATTAGGTGAGGTCTTAAACCACCACATCTTTGACTACTCTGGAACGGTTTTCTCTCTGTGTTTCCTGGTGAAGCTATTCCACTTTTCATAAATAATTAAACATTCCTTTCAGTAGAGGAACCACAACCCAGTTGTTCCTCCTTACCAAGTGAATGCACTAACCACTGAGCTACAGTCGCTCTCACTTCCTCTGCCCTGGTGATTATTTATCAATTTTATGCAATATTTTATCTCAGCTTCAGGAAGAGAGACTGAGATAAACGTACTCCAGAATATCCTATAGCCAGTAGGTTAGGGCACTCATCAAGTAGAGATTTGGCTAGAAGATTCTGTTCCAAAGTCAAGACTCAGATATGGGTCTCCTACATTCCAGTGAGTGCCTTGAGCATTGGACTAAAGATTATAGAGGTTTGAGGAACAGAACCATCACAAGTGGTTTTGTGAATGATGTCTAAGACCCACCTCTCAATCTAGCCCATAACCTCAAAATGTTTGATAGCATCAAAATAATTCATTTTAACGTGTCTAATTTTAATTTTTGATATTTCAGCAGAATGACTGAATTTGCCTTCTGGAGTTAAAAAATTTCATATGAAAAATATGGTCCAGTTATAATGTTAGAGTCTGAGGGAACTGCTGATTGGACTTTTCTTCTAAATACTGGTCACCTGATTTTGTTCAAAACCTTACTTAAGGAACTTGCCCAGCACTGCACTACTCAAAAAAATCCCAATTTTCATCAAACCATTGACAGAAGCTTCACAGTTTACTTTTTAAAGCTCAAAAGTCTCAAGGTGGGAAAGTGATAGAAATGTAGCCGTGTTAGTCTGATGTAGCTGAAACAAAATACAGGACTATGTAGCACTTTAAAGACTAACAAGATGGTTTATTAGATGATGAGCTTTCGTGGGCCAGACCCACTTCCTCAGATCAAATAGTGGAAGAAAATAGTCACAGCCATATATACCAAAGGATACAATTAAAAAAAATGAACACATATGAAAAGGACAAATCACATTTCAGAACAGAAGGCGGATGCGGGGGGGGGGGGGGCGCATAACACTGGAGACATTCCACAGAGATTTCAACAACCTACACCCCACCATTAACCTCAGCCTGGACCATTCTACACGAGAGATCCATTTCCTGGACACCACAGTACAAATCAACAATGGAAAATTAGACACCACCCTCTACAGAAAACCCACTGACTCATACAGTTACCTACATGCTTCCAGCTCCCATCCAGCACACACCATACGATCCATCGTCTATAGCCAAGCCCTTTGATACAACCGCATCTGCTCTAATCCCACTGACAGAGACCAGAAACTTCAGGATCCCTACCAAGCATTTATAAACCTCAACTACCCACCCGGAGAAATAAAAAAGCAAATTGAAAGAGCCAAACGAATACCTAGAAACCATCTACTACAAGACAGACCCAAGAAAACCAACAATAGAACACCACTTGTCATCACCTACAGCTCCCAACTTAAACCTGTCCAACACATTATCAATAAATTACAGCCTATACTGGAACAGGACACTAAACTCCAAGAAGCTCTGGGAGACAGACCCATAGTCTCCTATAGACAACCACCTAACCTCAAGATGATTCTTACCAACAACCACAGGACATACCACACTAATACCAACCCTGGTACTTTCCCTTGCAACAAGCCCTGTTGCCAGCTTTGTCCACATATTCACTCTGCTGACACCATTATTGGGCCTAACCAAGTGAGTTATAAGATCAAGAATACATATTCCTGCTCCTCCAGAAATATAATCTATGCTATCATGTGCCGTAAGTGTCCGTCTGCTATGTACATTGGAAAAACGTCTCAGACACTTCGCCAAAGGATTAATGCCCACAAAACAGACATTAGACAGGATCGCAAAGAAAAAACAGTTGCTTGCCATTTCAACCAGAAAGGAAACTGTCCCAATGACCTACTCACCTGCATCCTACTTCAGAAGACATTCAAATCTGCACTTGAAAGAGAATCCTCTGAACTAGCATTCATGCTAAAATTCGACACTCTCCGCAGGGGGCTGAACAAAGACTCCAGCTATCTTACCCATTACAAAGATAGCTTCCCCAATTATCACCTCTAATACTATTAACTCACAGACATCTACCCTTCCCCACCTCTAATATCATTAACTCACAGGCATTCACCTTCCTTCCCCTCCCTCCCCCTCCCCCCCCCCCCGCATCCTCCTTCTGTTCTGAAATGTGATTTGTCCTTTTCATATGTGTTCATTTTTTTTAATTGTATCCTTTGGTATATATGGTTGTGACTATTTTCTTCCACTATTTGAGGAAGTGGGTCTGGCCCACGAAAGCTCATCATCTAATAAACCATCTTGTTAGTCTTTAAAGTGCTACATAGTCCTGTATTTTGTTCAAGGTGGGAAGGTAGTGATCATTCCTAATGCCAGCCCAGAACAGATAGTTCTGTTATGTAATTGTCACTTAAATACACAAAGCAACATAAAACAATCTCTTTACAATCTTTTTTTTCTGCATCTGTCTGGTGTGAAGAAAATAAGGGGACTGAAAACATGCCTGATTGCCAATTCAGACACCTCTAAACATAAACTTTAAAGGACCATTTAAATGTGTATTTTAGGTGCTAAAATATGCAGTGTTTGACATTATATTTTCCAGAAAAGAAAAAAAAAAGCTAGAGGAGACTGGTTTTCTAAATATTATTTTTATATATACTGCCTCTTGGTATTTTCCCAGATGACCTTACTTCTAACACCTCTGAACATGTGATGTTTCAAGTGATAATGAGCCAATGGCGCTGATGTGCTAAAAATAATTTCAATAGCTGATAAAGTGGGTAAATTATTTCCAGAAGCACATTTACTTCAGCATTAGTTCTGCTTCTATCCTCTACAACAAATTCACACATATTTCTTATAGGTCTAATTTCATTAACAAAAAAAGTTATGCTCCTCTTAATAAGTTTTCATGTGAAATTTACTGAAAGAAAAAAAACAAGGAGAAGTTTTAAATATGTCCAGATACAGAGGTTTTGTGTATTCCTAAAAACATTGTTGGCGCACCAACAGTTAACTCCCTATAATGATCTTGATAGACGTGCAGGTCTGTAATGCAGTCCTCTGAGGACCAGATGGTCCCAGTGGAATGGCCTTTCAGATAATTTCCTCACCCGTGTATGGTCTCAGCTCTTCTTACCAGATGGACACTGGAATAGAAATGAAGTTTATACCCCTTCTGTAGCAGAAGCAGTTGGTAGGGGAGCTCAGGCCCTCCCACTTCACTAGGCTCAATGAGAACCAATAGTGCCTGGCATCCTGGAGTGCTCTTGGAGTTACCCTTAGTTACTTCTTACCACCTGTCTCCTCCCATGGCTCCAAATTGAATATAAGATAAAAGAGAAAAAGAAAAGACAACTAAAACTTTAGCCTGAAGCATGAACTGCAGACGCCATCAGAATAGATCTGTCTTCCTCATCAGTCTCCCCTTTTTGAGCTGATTTGCTAACTCCTGAGCTTCTCCACATGCAGCACGCTCTGCAAGTCTGGAAGTGTGAGGCTACTGGGGCCCAGTATTGTCCTTTCATGCTTTCTGGTCCAGTGTGGGGCTTGTACATCCCTCTTACCCTCACACCTTGGGTTGTGGCATCATGAGGTATTTCATGCCTCCTCCATCCCATGAAAAGAAGTCTGCATTTTTATTTTCTGTGCTTGTATAAAAAGCACCTGGAATTTATATGACTGTAGTGAGAAGTAAGACTGAATAATATGTGGGTCATTGTCTTTCATCAAGGTCAAGTGCTGTGTGTCAGTTACTAGGTAGAAAGGCCAAAAGAACCTCTTGGTCCCTCTGTCAAGAGAGTCTTTCCCCCAAGTCACCCCTCCCACAATACTATATGAAAAATTAAAGCATCCTTTGGAATTTGACACTAGGAGCTAGATTATTACCTCCCCCATCTTATGAGTTATTATCCAGTACGCCCTGTGACACTGAATCCTGTATTCTTCACAGCTATCTTATTTTGATATGATTATTGCACATTTATGATGCATTTTGTACAAGATGGGTCATGTGAGGTGTCATTGAGAAAGTTATGATGTGTTGAGTATTCTATTTGAATGCATGTATCATTTTTGTATCTAAAGTTACAGATATTTCAATCATGCTTACTCTGGGTGACACCTTCAACTAGCCTTTCTGGTATAAAACTGAAGAAGCTGGCAGAGATAATAGCTCTGGAGGAACTAAACCTTCCTGTGACTAATCCAAATGGTCTGTAAGTAATGGCTGCTATATTCAGCAAGATATCCAAGAGCATGACTCAGGACTCCATCTTGTGATGTCAGCCTTTTTACACAAATGGTTCATGCCATATCCTAAATGAGGCAGAGCGACATCATCTGTTGTTCTTCACTTCCCACACAATGGAAAACCTAAGGAACAAAGACAGAACTGGTGGAAGCAATAGACATAAGATAAAGGGACTTCTACCCTTTGTATAAAACCTAGGAATTCCAAACTGCAAAACAAGTATAGCTTCTGCCTTTAGAATCTGCTGCCTACTTATATCATCAGTCAGGTTGACAGACTGTTAATTCAAATCCTCTCCCTCTAATATGTCAAGCTTACTTTGAGGTTTTGTCTATTTACTGGGTAGTCTACTTTGATCTATTTGCTATCACTTATAATTACTTAACATCTGTCTTTTGTAGTTAATAAATGTATTTCTGTTTTAATCTAAACCATTACATTTGGAGAGAAATGCTTGTGAATTTTAGCTTAGAGGCTATTGCACTTCCTCTCCATACTGAAGCGGAGGCAAACTCGTTAATAAATTCATTCTGGTTGGGGTTTGGAGCAGGGCAGGATGGTACAGCCCCAAGGTCCTAGGCTGTTGGTTGTTTTGGCTATAGTCTTTCTATTGTTGGTTCATGCAGTGACTGGTCAGAGACCATGCAAGTAACTACATCTGGGTGTGTTCCCACCTGTTTGTGTGTGTGCTGATGGAAGTGTAAGACCAGGAGTGGGTTTGCAGCATTGTAACAGCAGCACAATGGGAGAGGGAGCCTGGACCAGTGGGGAGAGCTTAATGGTAGCCCAGTTCCAGATGGAACCTAAAAGGGAATCTGTCAGATGCCCTCTCCTATATTAGTTTCAATGGTGACCATTGTTTCAACACTTAAGGGTCTAATATACTATTGTATGAGTTGGCAAGCTACTTACAAACCTTCAGATTTGGGTCATTCCTCCCCCACCCCTGCCACCCCCGCCCCATGTGGCCTACCTCACTGGATATGGATGCAGTTAAGAGGCAGCAGTGGATTCTTATTGCTTCTATTGAGTTCACAGGACAGGTTCTCTACTTGTAAAAGTGCTTCTTGTTCTGGATCTTCAGCCCTTCCCCTTCCTCCTCCCCCGGACTGTGTCCTCCCAAGGCCCTATCTTAGCTGCATCTGCAATTGTCTGCCTTCCCTGATGTTCCTGCTTCGGGTTAGCCTCTTCTATAGGGGCATCCTGCCAGACTTTGACCGCTTCTTCAAATAATTTCCAGTCACGCCCAAGTATGACCAAGTAAACAAGGCCTGTAATAAATCCAGCCATACTGTTTGTGCGATTTTGAATGGCCAGTCATACTTCTCTTATTGGGTATGGTCATATGTCTCCATGGATACATGGGAGATGTATTCAAGCTGCAGACATTCTTTTATCAGGGAGAGACTGGGTGGAATCTAGAGGTATGATCTATCAGCCCATGTACTGCTATGCTATCTTGAGGAAATAACCTGTTCCCTTAACCTCTCTTCCAAATGCTGTTAGCAGCTGTGTAGGCCTATTCATGACTACAGTCCATAAACAGTCACTCCTCCTAAAATATCCTTACTTTCCAAATGCAAAACTGTTCCTCATGGGAGAAGTTGAATCTTCTGTTGATTTTCCCTAGTAGGATGCCCCTACAGATCATGCTGCTTGTTTTGTCAGGAGAGGTTTCAGGCTCCTTTACTGACTTTTGTATCACTCCTCTGTAGGGCTCATCTTCCAAATTCTTCTAGGTACCCTCAACAGGATTGAGGTAGCAGATTTATGCAGGGACTAGAGAGCACAGCCTGAATTTTCCACCTCCAGCCCAAGGAACTTCAAGTTTTATTTTGTTTTTTTTGCCAAAGACATAGCCTCTTTTGAGGTTTATAGCTAATATCTTATCACCCACACACTACCCCCACTCTGTGGAGAGAATTTGGGTGAACTGTTTTATGATCTTCTCCACCACTGGGCTTCCCATACATCCCTCTGGCAGGCACCAAGGCCATCAAGGCATAGGACATTGGTGACAGTCTATGATCATGCTCTGGAAGCGGGGGGGCTTTCTCATGTCAGAATCAATTATGGTAGGTTTCAGGTGAGATGGTAAAGACATCTCATCTTGACATGCATGTAGTCTTGTGCAACCAGTGTCACTAAATGTAAGGGTACATCTAGACTACATGCCTCTGGCGACAGAGGCATGTAGATTAGGCTACCGGACATAGTAAAATAAAGCGGCGATTTAAATAATCGCCGCTTCATTTAAATTTACATGGCTGCCGCGCTGAGCCGACAAACAGCTGATCAGCTGTTTGTCGGCTCAGCGCGATAGTCTAGATGCTCCCCTGCCGACATCAAAGGTATTTGTTGACCACCCAGGTATGCCTCCTGGGATGAGGCATACCTGGGTGGTCGACAAATACCTTTGATGTCGGCAGGGGAGCATCCAGACTATCGCGCTGAGCCGACAAACAGCTGATCAGCTGTTTGTCGGCTCAGCGCGGCAGCCATGTAAATTTAAATGAAGCGGCGATTATTTAAATCGCCGCTTTATTTTACTATGTCCGGTAGCCTAATCTACATGCCTCTGTCGCCAGAGGCATGTAGTCTAGATGTACCCTTATAATAGAGTCCTTGGGGGGACGGGACGACAGTTAGTCTAATGGGTAGTGCACCCAGTATCTGGCCTTGCCTCAGAACAGATAGGCTTTTGTCCAGTTCCTCATCCATGTATGGGATCAGCTTCATCTCAGCAAAGGTAACAAGGAAGTCCAGGCCCTCCCACTCCATGGGGCCCCAAACTAAGGTCATAAGAACCCCGCAGTGCCCTGGGAGTTATCCCACCCAGGGTCATTTCCTAGCCTGACATCCATCATTCCCACAGCTACAAGTCCAATATAAGATATCAAAAAGAAAAGACAACTAAACTGGACTTAGCACACGACTCCTCACTTAACTGGCACACTTGTTCAGGAGCCCTCGAGGTACTTCTGTCTTTCTCCCTAACTTTCTTCTTCTGACCCAAGTTGTTCACTTTTAAGTTTTCTTTTCAGTTGGAACATGCACTGCAGGTCTGAAAAAGTGGAGCAAGTATTATCCTTTATTGCGTTGGGACCCATTGTGGTATTTGCACACCCCATTACATAGTGAAAAACAGACTCCAAAATGTCTTTTTCTTGGGCTGGAGATATTCAAATAGTAACACCAGGGACTAAGATTTACATATGACTTATTTTGGCCATTACAGTGATTTCACTGAACAGGTAAAAATATTGTTTTCTCTTTCACTTAACTAGGTCAAAAGTTTCACCCCATAAGCTCACTCACGGACTATTAAAATAGTTTGACATCAGTACACATGTTAGCATTTCCACTTGCAAATTCTTTGGTGACAAAACTGCTGATCATGAATAACGAGCCAATGGAATTTGCAAATGCAAGGACCAGCACTAGCCTATGTTCAGAAATTAGTCTATTTAAAGGATGCATGGCATCAGAATATTTAACATCTGTTAACATTAGCAATGTATAGATATAAACATTTGCTCTCACAGTTCTGTACATGTATAAAAGGTACATGGATGCAAATTATCAAAATAGTAATCTATTTCTCAAACTCTACTGAAGATTAACAGAGGCAATTTCATTGAGGACAATTCACTCTGTGAAAAGAAATATTTCTGCATTTCTTTCAGCTTATTTTTATTATTCTGGCTATTTGCATAGAAACAAGTTTGTTTTTCCTTAGGAGTTCATTTGCTCTTACTGTTTATTCTCGACCTGAAACCATAATAATCTCTGCTGGAAATGACTGTGATGTCACAAAAGCAAATCAAAAGAGGATGTTCTACTTAGTGAAACTGTTGACGCTTAAGGGGCCATTTTAATAATGGGGGATTTCAGTTAGACTAGTGCAGAGAGTGGCTGATTGCCTGTTAGCAGGGTTTAAAGGAAGAGGCAGCACGGAAAGGAGTAAAACTCCCCTTTGCTAAAAGAAAAAAGGGAAGGGCTTTCCCCTTGTTTATAGGAACAGTTCTCTCTTACAGTTTCTCTCCTCCCTGGATAATTCAGTGAAAGCTCCTTCTACCATTTTAGTATTACTATGACCACCCATTAGGGTTATTAACAAAAAGGAATGTATTATACTAGTTCTCTGGGAGTTACACTGGCTTCCTATTCACTTATGGCGTGTCTACACAGCAGGGCTTAACTAGAAATAAGCTACGCAAATTGAGCTACGTCAATTGCGTAGTTTATTTCAAAATTGGGAGCATCTACACGGCACTTATTTCGAAATAGAGCACTCTTCCTCTGACTTTCCCTACTCTTCGTACAATGAGGGTTACAGGAGTCAGTGTAAGAAGTCCTCCAGCTTGACAGTATTTCAACATTATTTTGAAATTACTGCCTGCTGTGTAGACAGACTAAGTTATTTCAAAATAACTATAATTACAGGCAGTCCCCGGGTTACATGGATCCGACTTACATCGGATCCCTACTTACAAACAGGGTGAGGCAACCCCGCACTAGCTGCTTCCCCCCAGCAGACCAGGGAGACGCGAAGCTAGCGCCCGCCCCAGCAGACCAGGGAGACGCGGAGCGGCTTTTCTCAGCAGACACCTCAGCTTGAGAATAAAGGACTGAGGGAAGTGAGGTGTGGGAGAATAAAACTGAGCTCTGGAGAAAGGTTTGGCTAGAGTTTCCCCTACAATATGCACCAGTTCCGACTTGCATACAAATTCAACTTAAGAACAAACCTCCAGTCCCTATCTTGTACGTAACCCGGGGACTGCCTGTATTTCAAAATAATGTTGCTGTGTAGCTAGTGTCTACACTAGCCCCCTAATTCGAACTAGGGAAGCTAATGTAGGCATTTGAAGTTGCAAATCAAGCCCGGGATTTAAATATCCCGCACTTGATTTGCATCTTTCCGGCCAGTCGCCATTTTTTGAAATTTACAAGTCCGGACTAACTGCCCGCATCTACACGCGGCAGGGACCCGGTAGTTCGAATTAAAGCCCTAGTTCAAACTACCTGCCTGCAGCTACACGCGGCATGGACTAAGTAGTTCGAATTAAAGCTCCTAATTCGAACTACCGTTACTCCTCCTGCAATGAGAAGTAATGGTAGTTTGAATTCGGAACTTTAATTCAAACTACCTAGCCCGTGCTATGTGTAGCTGCGGGCAGGGAGTTCAAACTACGGGGCATTTAAAAATGGCGGCTCCCGGGAACGTGAAAAAAAAAGCCCGGGATACTTAAATCCCGGGCTTCATTTGCAGGTTCGAATGCCTATATTAGCCACCCTAGTTCGAACTAGGGTGGCAGTATAGACATACCTGGGGTTCTTTCGAAAAAAGAGGCCTCCAGAAAATAACACAGATGCCCTGCTACCTATCTACTGGCAGCTGTTAAAGCTGCAGACACCGGGGACAGGACTTGTGGCAGGAAGCTGGCCCAGAAAGCTGCAAGACACTGTGCAGTTGCCAGTGCCACATTTGAAATAATTGCCTAGTGCGGACATGGCCTTAGAGTCTTATTAGAAAGAAGGCATATTCCACTTCACTTCAAGCAGGAATTGTTCCATAATCAAAAATATTGTAAATGAAACCTCGAAAGGGCAGCAATCATTACATTTCATCACTCTTTAGACAACTAACTAATATTTGGCAGCATACTGATCAAAGTTCTGCCCTCAGTTACATGTAAAACATTGGAAGAAGCAGGATCCTGGGCACATTACAGATTGGGTGTTATAGTTTCTTTCCTTATAGAAATAACATATTAAGTAGAGAGTAGATGTAATGGAAATTATCATATTCTATTTTTATTTATAAACAGTACCATTCAAAGATGACTTTGAAGAGAAATAGATTTAACAGCAAACTCATCACATTCCAACTTTGCACAAAGAACCCAACTTCCAAGACTTTGTTTACCAATGTCTTCTGGGACTTTCAATGGATTTCCTCATTTCAGCACTGCCGGATGCTTCCCTCGAACACCATTCACACTATTGACTATCTACGTGTACTGTTCAAATTCTCTTCAGGAAAGACTCCTCAGACACACCTCCTATAGTTCTGGGCTCAACCATGTACTCTCTACAATCATGTGGCATTGGAATGAGTAAAGTGCAAAGGATTAATTCTGAGCTCCTAAGTCTACAATAGCAGAAGGAAAGGGAACTAATTTAAAAACTATTCAAAACTGCACTTTAAAGACACTGTACTGCATAACACCCTCTTATAAAACAAAAGTGCCTGCCATTTTCCCCACAAGCCACACATTTAAACAATGATAGTTTTTGAATAGCTCTATAATCACTTAAAAGATTATCTCCACTTGGATATAAAATATAATTTGTTATGAGCTGACAACTTTTAAACCTTTGCCACTTCTGCCACATTGTATCATCTCTAAAAATTACAATATATCCCATCCAAATACAGTGCAAACTTAGTTGAAAATAAGATTGATGATATTCCTGTTTCACAAAATATTTGTTTTAATTTTTTTAAACAGCAGAAATGCTGCATATATGAACAATGAAGATCCTCAGAGATTCAGGGAAGTGGTAAAATACAAGACAGTTAGCATCTGTAATTCCCTAGGCTGGAATGCATTTATCAGTAATATGTGAATTCATATGAATGTCAAAAACAAACCTTTTCTTCTTCTCTAGTGTATAACTTGATTAAAATAAAAAGCATTAGTACTGATTTAACATACAATATTTTGAATTGCTACAAATTGCTTTAAATATTATTTCCCTGGAGAAAAATCAGGGTCTTGTGAATAGAATTAGTAGTGAAAGCTAGCATCCTCAATAATACTTAGGGTTCTTCATAGTCCAAGCAAACATGTAACATTTGATCTAAAATTCAACTGATATTAAGCTTTTTATCAAATCCTCTTCCATTATATATTTATCATACGTATCTCAACACATTTTAGCCACTACCATCTGCTATGGACTGACTGTCTTTAATGATAATAGATTTATTTATTGTATTTTAATTAGAGGTATGTGGGTGTTAAAACTCCTACATCTAATGTCAGGATAGAGTCAAAATACTCGTTGCTCATGAATAGCCCCCTAAACATCTGCTGGCATTAAATAAATGTTCTTGCTTGATGAAGAAAGCTAAATAGATTTCCTCTATTTTCAAATTAAAAGTCTGTCCTCAAAGGAGAGCAGTTCTGTGCATGAGTTAGAGGCACAGAAGGGCCTACTGTATTGTCTAATCTGACCTCCAGTATAGTACAAGCCATTAATACATCCAGCTTCCACAAACTGAACCCAACAATGGAAATGAGGCCCAAATAAATGAGACTCATAGGCGACTACACCATTATGTATCACAGGCAGAGAATCGGAGGGTCCAAAGTTACAAATGCCCCATGCCCATATGCTGCAGAAGAAAGTGAACGTTCCAAAGATCACTGTCAATTTGACTAAGGTGGAAATTCCTTCCTAAACTGACATAGCAATCAGTTAGATCCTGACCATGTGAACCAGGACCAGCCAGCCAAGCACCTGAGGGAGAAAGCTTCAAAAAGATCTCACAAAATGATGTGATTGAGCAATAAAATGGTACATGAAATTTAATGTGGATAAATGTAAAGTAATGCACGCTGGAAAAAATAATCCTAACTATACAGACAATATGATGGGGATGAATTTAGCTATAATTTCTCAAGAGACAGATCTTGGAGTCCTTGTGGATGGCTCTCTGAAAACATCCACTCAGTGTACAGCAGCAGTCAAAAAAGCAAATAGAATGTTAAGAATTATTTTAAAAAGGGATAGAGAATAAGACAGAGAATATCTTATTGCTGCTATATAAAACCATGCTACCCCCACACCTTGAATACTGCATACAGATGTGGTCACCTCATCCCAAAAAAGATATATTGGCAGTGGAAAAGATTCAGAAAAGGGCAACAAAAATGATTAGGGGTTTGGAATGGGTTTCATATGAAAAGAGATTAAAAAGACTGGGACTTTTCATCTTAGAAAAGAGGAGACTAAGGGGGGGTATATGATAGAGGTCTATAAAATCATGACTGTTGTGGAAAAAGTGAATAAGGAAAAGTTAATTACTTGTTCTCATAAGAACTATGGGTCACCAAATAAAATTAATAGGTAGCAGGATTTAAAAAAAAAAAAAAAAAAACAAAGGGAAGTTTTTCTTCATGCGCACACAATCAACCTGTGGAACTCCTGGACAGAGGATGTTGGTGAAGACCAGAATTTGATCAGGGTACAAAAGAACTAGATACATTCATGGAAATATCCATCAATTAGCCAGAATGGGTAGGAATGGTGTCCCTGGCCTGTTTGTCAGAAGCTGGAAATGGATGACTGACAGAAGAAGGATCATGTGATGATTACTTGTTCTGTTCATTCCTTCAGGGGCATCAGGCATTGTCCACTGCTGGAAGACAGGATACTGTGCTAGATGGTTGATAGGATGAAGTTTAATAAGGACAAATGCAAAGTACTCCACTAAGAAAGATTAATCAGTCTCTCACATACCAAATGGGAAGCGACTGTTTAGGAAGGAGTACTGCAGAAAGGGATCTAGGGGTCTTAGTGTCAAGCTAAATATGAGTCAACAGCATGATGCTGTTGCACAAAAAGCAAACATGATTCTGGGATGCTTTAACAGGTGTGGTGAGGCATTCTTCCACTCTCTGTGCTGATTAGGCCTCAGTTCGAGTATTGTGTCCAGTTCTGGGCACCACATTTCAAGAAAGATGTGGAGAAATTGGAGAAGATCCAGAGAAGAGCAACAAGAATGATTAATAATTGGGCTTGTTTAGTTTGGAAAAGAGAAGACTGAGAGGGGACACGATAGTGGTTTTCGGGTATCTAAAAGGGTGTCACAAGGAGACAACTTCCTAACTGTCAGGGTGGTTAAACACTGGAATAAGTTGTTTAAGGAGGTTGTGGAATCTCCCTCTCTGGAGATATTTATGAGCAGGTTAGATAGACATCTATCAGGGATGGTCTAGACAGTACTGGGTCCTGCCATGAAAGCAGGGGTCTGGACTCCATGGTCTCTTGAGGTCCCTTTCAGTTCTAGTGCTCTATGATTGTATGGACCTTTGGTCTGATCCAGTATGGCTATTCTTATGTTTTTAATACATTCAGGAAAATTGGTTTTCCTGACCCTTGCCGGTAGCTGTCTGAAACTGTGAAGCATGAGATTTAGAAACACAAGATATAAACCAGTAATAGGGTTGTCAACAGTTCCTACAAAGGACATCCCTTACTTTTTCGTTTCTATACAACAAGATTGGGGGCTGCTGAGTAAGCAGCAAGAAATGGCCCGGGAGATTGTGAGTGAGTACTGCTTATTGTTGTTTTTATTAATAATGATAATAAGAATGGTAATACTGGGAAGAGAAATGGGTTGTGGGTGCTAAGAAAACAGTTTCTTATTTTTAATTACAAAGTTGGTAATCCTAAATAAGCCCCAGAACTACTGAGCCCTGCCCCCTTCCATCACAAGTAATTCCTTTCATAACATTGCACTCAAATTTGTCATCCCTTTCAAAACTAATTAAATAGTTTTCCTTTGCCACTCATAGTGGCTGGCTGTTCCAGAATCTCACCACTCTGATGGTTACAAACCTTCTGCTAATTTCCAGCTAGAATGTGTTCATGGACAGTTTACATCCATTTACTCTGGTGGATAACTGCTACACAACAGCCAGATTCCTATATTCCCAGGCTCAGAACAAAAGAGTTCCGACGTATCCGGCTGGCAATTACATTTACATGTTATGTTTACACATTCCTCTAGGTAGTGATGAAATTCTGATAGCAAGATACAAAGTTATGTTCAGAAGAGTTCTCTACAAGTGGATTTATTTAATGAAATATGAGATATATAATCAATCCTGAAGGACACCAGATTACAAATACTTTGGAGAGGAGACACAATTGTCATTAGTGGAAGTTGCCTGATGTATTCTAGGCAGAATGGTACTAGACAGAAATGTCACATGATTTTACTTGGTGATAATTCCAGACAGAAGATGCATATTATCCTGTTTCATACTATACATATGCTTTAATTAAGGATACAGAGATTAGAATGAAATACAAGGGTCTCATTTTTATTTATACAAAGGCCTCTGGTGCTGTAAAGGGGCTTTAAAGTAGATGTAAATATAACTGCCAACCCAACATGTATTCGTACTGGAAAAATGCATGCATGACAAGAGTATCCCATTGATATATTTTCTTTTCAATACTCTTGAGATTGAGTGTTATAGTTTGGTTGGCAGATTCTGAATGCTGTAAGAAGCTAAGATTCCAATTTGATAGCTCTTAACTATATACACAAACAGACATACACACACTTTTCTGACAGTAATATATAACAAACTATTATATATTATTGTCAGAAAAGCAACACAAAGAAAGACAGCCTGCCAATGATGCTTATTTCACATAAAAATGGGAAAACTAAAATTATATTTCTACCAGGTATGACAACAGATTAAAGTAATAATTAAACAGATTCTCCCTCTCCTTAATATATAAGCCAATCTGAAGGATATTTCAAGAAAAAGGATAATGGTTTTGGTTGTCTAAAAATGTAAGTGTGAAAACAGGGCAAATCACAACAGTGGGAATGTAGCAGAGGAAACAAGTACAAAATACAATTTGTATATGTTTGGGGGAGGGGGCGGCATAGAAGGTAGAATGGGAAGAGGTATTTTACATAACGTACAATGACATACAGCTAGTATTTCTGTAAAGTCTTATCTAATATAAAAAGAAAGCAGGCAAGTTAAGTTTTTCTCATTTCCTTTAGTTCTTGTGAGAACCTTTGCTTATAAAAGCAAATATATTCACTAGATAGAATGTTATGCCACTTCATAACAGATGATAAATATAAGAAGGAATTTCTGTTTACTTGGGAGATGGGGATTAATACAATAGCTGGGTTTATTTCCTGCCAGTAGCTAAAGGGGCTAAGTAATTCAAAATGTTCTAAATGCATCTGAAGATCAGGGACAGGAATATTTTTTGTACTAGAATAAAAGATAAACTGAATCTGATAACTCCCTGTAAATTTTTAATGGAACAAGTGGCGGCAAATAATGTCAACTGCATAATTACCAAACAGTTAAAAATTTTACCTTATAATAGCTTGCATATATACAGTTATAAATCTTATCCTAAATTCATATGTTTAGATTTCTTAAACTTAATTTGCATATTTTCTGTTAGGCAATGTTATAGCAAAATGTCAAACAAAAAAGGAGCTATTCTGTCATCCACACTTTAGTTCCTTACTAAATCATATACACACATTGTATATGCGTGTATATAATATTTGGGGGTATGGTAATTCTGTACTTTTTCTGTATTCTCCCCAAGACCAACATTTCAAAGATGTATTCCAAGTAAGTTCCTGAATGTAGCCAGAATTCATAAATACATTTCCTATGGCATGGTAAAGCTCTGCTAAAACAAATGGTAAATCAAAATATTGTTCAAAACAAGTCTAACCATATTGTAAACATAAAAATAAAAATCAAAGTTTGCCTCCTTGTGTCAATCTCTTTCCTCTTGAAAGAGTACTCGACTGTCTGAGGCACCATCCTCAAGCTACTACTGACACTCAGCTGGAGAAGGTAGCTGAGAGAAGATAGCTGAGAGTGTGTAGGCCACAACCAATAAGCATGTACATCTTCCCCCTTTGACTCCAAAGATCTCACCAAAAAAAGGTAATAAATCTCTATGTAAGTATGATCTGAAGGAATGCTTCCATTCCAGCAAGTTGGGATGAAAGAGAAACCTTTGATTTATCTATGTAAATGCAGTTTGCTCCTGCTTTGCTAGATTTGTTAGGTATTCAGCAGATGGAGTGGTATTTTGCTCATTGTAATCAACTTAATTTGTGACCCAACACCAGCTATGTTTCTGTTAAATGTAGGTATAGTTAAAATTTGTGACAGATGTTTGTAATTTTGTGGGAATACAGAAAAATAGTACTGTGATAAATTGTAATAAATGAAAGGGCTCACAGTTAGCTGAAAGATTCTTGCAAATATAGGGGATAAACTTTCAGAGCTCTAAGAGGAAAATGGTTGAGGGAAAATTATTCTGGTCAGGAGGCTATCTGGTTGCCTGTACCTGGACTGGTTTGATTTCTTTCCTCCCACTGTTCAAAAAACAGCTAAATAAGCATCATTAGGTGCCTCTTTTCTTATGCTAATTGTGTTGGAGTTATGTTTCTTCTACCCTGTTTGCTAAGAGTTGAAATCACAGGGAGCACTATGACCAGTGTAGTGAGTAAGATGCATCCCATTTCCCCCCACTCAGGATGGGAGATGAACTCTGCAGATGCACCTCTGAACTCTGGGTCTGCCCTGACCCAGGGTAGAGAATGTGAGCAGGGTGAAGAGAAGGGCTAGGCATGTGAAGGAGACATTCGTGGTGTGTCTAGACTACAGGGTTTTGTTGACAAAACTATACCTGAATTCATACTGCCTCTGAATTCTGTCGACATAACATCGACAGAACTCAGCAGTTTTGTCGACGGCTGTAAACCTCATTCCACAAGGAATAACGCCTTTTGTCAGAGTTCTGTCAATAGAAGGCGTTATTGCAGCTACACTGTCCTTTGCGTCTACACTGTCATGCTGACAAAGTGGCTTGCTTTGTCAACAGAACTGGATGTAGTCTAGACGCTCTTTGTCGACCGAAGCTTTGTCAACAGTATCTGTCAACAAAAATTCTGTTGACAAAAGCCTGTAGTCTAGACTTACCCTCTGATTGCTGAAAGGAAAAGGACATTTCCCAATGTACTTGGAGTGGGACTTTTACTCATGGGTTTTGTTTCTGAACCCTCTTTCGGACTTCAGAGGGGTAGCCATGTTAGTCTGTAACTTTAAAAAACAATGAGTAGTCCCGTGGCAACGTAGCAACTAACAAAAATACATATATAGTATCATGAGATTTCATGGCAAAACTCACTTCTTTAAATAAGATGATCTGTTTCCACAAAATAATGGCAAATTACTTCCCTCCCTTTTCTACACACAGTCTCTGTGCTCGAGAGTGGGGAAGCATTGCGTCTCAGAGGAACATAGCTGTGGTGTGTGAATTTCACAGGTTACAGAGTGAGGGCTCAAGGCAGTTCTGTACTGGATGGATGGTGGGGAACCTTGACCAGATAATTTGTGTGAATCTCTATAAAAGCCCTTACTGTGAATTTTAACACTGGGATAGGCAATAACGGCAAAATTAGGTAATGTTTTCAGAAATACCTTAGGGTATGTCTACGCTACAAAGTTAATTCGAACTAACAGCTGTTAGTTCGAGTTAACTTTGATAGGTGCTACACATACAAATTGTTAGTTCAAACTTAATTCGAACTAGCAAAGCGCTTAATTCGAACTAGGTAAACCTCATTCTACGAGGACTAACGCCTAGTTCGAATTAAGTAGTTCCAATTAAGGGCTTTGTAGACACTTAATTCGAACTAGTTGGAGACTAGCCCTTCCCAGCTTGCCCTGGTGGCCACTCTGGGCCAAGCCAAAGAAACTCTTCTGCCCCCCTACCGGCCTTCGAGCCCTTAAAGGGTCATGGCCTGGCTACGGTGCCCGTGTCAGGTGCAAGCCTGCCAGCACCCACCCAGCATGAGCCAGCCAACCGCTACCACCCAGCCCTCTGCCTCTTCCCAGGACCAGGCTGGAAGCTCCCAGGAGCCTGCCCGGGGCTGCAAGAGGCGGGCGCCTGCCTGGTCTAGTGCGGAGATCGTAGACCTCATCTAGGTTTGGAGGGAGGCCTCCAACATCCACAATCTCTGCACTAGGCACAGGAAAGTGACCATCTAAGGCAGGATAGATGCCAGCCTGGCCACCAAAGGCCACATGCGAACCCAGGAGCAGGTTTTTATGAAAATCAAGGTTGTCCAGTGATACCCCCGACCCTGAACCCTGAGCTTAGAACATAAGAACAGCCGTACTGGTCAGACTAAAGGTCCATCTAGCCCAGTCTGCCAACAGCAGCCAACACCAGCTACCACAGAGGGGATGGACAGAAGACCATGACCAAGCCAATTGTCTCATGCCATCCATCTCCAGCCTTCCACAAACAGAGGCTAGGGACACCATTCTTACCCCCTGGCTAATAGCACTCCATGAACCAACCTCCATGACTTTATCTAACTTCTCTTTAAACTCTGTTCTAGTTCTAGCCTTCACAGCCTCCTGTGGCAAGGAGTTCCACAGGTTGACGATCAGCTTTGTGAAGAACTTTCTTTTATTAGTTTGAAGCCTGCTACCCATTCATTTCATTTGGTGTCCTCTAGTCCTTATATTATGGGAACTAATGAAGAACCAGCGTCCAGACCAGCTGTTTGTCGGCTCAGCGCGATAGTCTGGACGCTCCGTTGCCGACATCAAAGGTATTTGTCGACCACCCAGGTAAACCTCATCCCAGGAGGCATACCTGGGTGGTCGACAAATACCTTTGATGTCAGCAGGGGAACGTCCAGACTATCGCGCTGAGCCAACTGCTGATCAGCTGTTTGTCGGCTCAGCGCAGCAGCCATGTAAATTTAAATGAAGTGGCGATTATTTAAATCGCCGCTTCATTTTACTATGTCCGGTAGCCTAATCTACATGCCTCTGTCGCCAGAGGCATGTAGTTTAGATGTACCTTTAGAATCCTAAAGAGATGTCTGGGAAAAATCCTAGGACACTAATCATATCTCTGGTTATTGTGGGTCCACACCCAATCCTCCATATCCATTAAAGGCTATATAACCCTGAACAATTTGTGACCAAACCAGGAGAACCAGGAGGAGGCATTTTGTCTCAGAAACACAAGTCTAAGTCACACATCTTTCCCCATTTCCTCTTTGTTCCTGAAGTGGTTCTTACAAGACGTGCAATGTTGTCAACACTTTTAATTTTCTCCTTATCAAAATGTAGCTGAAATATTTCATTTTAGAAAATACTGACCTTTATGAAATTACTACTCTCAAGCTCAGCTATGCTGATTGGCAAGTATGGAAGGTGATGTCAAATTTCCAATCAGTCTCTGCACACCCTCTGCCCACACACTTTTAGGGACACAATAGGCAGGTTCTATTGCTCACTGCTATCCATGCATCTGGTCCCATCATCTGGATTGCCACATAGGGATAGAGGAATTTTACTCCAGGTACAGGAACTTTATCTAAATCACAAACTTGGCCTTAAATTGCACATTTTCTCCTTCGAGATGGTGTCTTAGCCTCTCTTTACCAGAAGCTGGGAATGGGCAGCAGGAGTTGGATCATTTGATGGTTACCTGCTTTGTTCATTCCTTCTGAAGCACGTTGAAGTGGCTTCTGTCAGAAGACATGATATTGGATTACATGGAACTTTTGTCTGACCATATGGTTTTTATGTTCTTAATTGTTATTGCTTTATAGATAGAAAAAACTGTGATGTTTAGCTTATCTCCAAAATGCTCTCTCTCAAAGGAGTTATAGTTATTATTAGTGCTTAATAATGATACATCGGTGCAACTATTGAAAGTGCATCACATTATATGCATGTCTTCCCCCCTCAAAGTCTTTTAATAGAAATACTTGATACTCAAAGACTTATCATCAACTCCAGCCTCAAGTATACTAGTGCCTTAGGAAAATGAAATTACAGCTATGTAGGGTTGCCAACTATGAGCTATTTCGAGAGATGTTTTTCTAGCATGATGTAATGTCATTTTCTTATAATATCCTATTACCATCTACTGGATTGCTTTCAATAGTCACCAGGAGATCAAAGTTGGCTCCAGGGGACTCCAGGTCACTTCTGGAGGGCTGGCACTCTATAGCTCAGTAACCTTCTTTCCCCGCATCTAATCCAAAAGATAAAAAGAAAAGACAATCTGAACTGAAAATCTATACTCAAGATTTTTAAAGTTAGCAAGCAATTGTGTGTGCCTTAATGTGTGTCTTGAGACTCCCTAGCAGCACCTAGTTTTCAGAATGTACTGATATTACTGGTGATTGATGAGTGTGACTGTCTGAAAATCATAGAATCATAGGACTGGAAGGGACCTCGAGAGGTCATCGAGTCCAGCCCCCCGCCCTCAAGGCAGGACCAAGCTCCGTCTACACCATCCCTGACAGATGTTTATCTAATCTGTTCTTAAATATCTCCAGAGAGGGAGATTCCACCACCTCCCTTGGCAATTTATTCCAATATTTGACCACCCTGACAGTTAGGAATTTTTTCCTAATGTCCAATCTAAACCTCCCTTGCTGCACTTTAAGCCCATTACTCCTTGTCCTGTCCTCAGAAACCAAGAGGAACAAATTTTCTCCTTCCTCCTTGTGACACCCTTTTAGATATTTGAAAACCGCCATCATGTCCCTCCTTAATCTTCTTTTTTCCCAAACTAAACAAGCCCAGTTCATGAAGCCTGGCTTCATAGGTCATGTTCTCTAGACCTTTAATCATTCTTGTCGCTCTTCTCTGTACCCTTTCCAATTTCTCCACATCTTTCTTGAAATGTGGCGCCCAGAACTGGACACAGTACTCCAGCTGAGGCCTAACTAGTGCAGAGTAGCGCGGCAGAATGACTTCACGAGTTTTGCTTACAACACACCTGTTGATACAACCTACAATCATATTTGCTTTTTTTGCAACAGCATCACACTGTTGACTCATATTCAACTTGTGGTCCACTATGACCCCTAGATCCCTTTCCGCCATGCTCCTTCCTAGACAGTCGCTTCCCATCTTGTATGTATGGAATTGTTCCTTCCTAAGTAGAGCACTTTGCATTTCTCTTTATTAAGCCTCATCCTGTTTACCTCTGACCATTTCTCTAACTTGCTATGGTCATTTTGGATTATGTCCCTATCCTCCAAAGAAGTTGCAACCCCACCCAGTTTGGTATCATCTGCAAACTTAATAAGCGTATTCTCTATCCCAATATCTACATCATTGATGAAGATATTGAACAGTACAGGTCCCAAAACAGACCATTGCGGATCTCCACTTGTTATCCCTTTCCAGAAGGATTTAGCACCGTTAACAACAACTATGACTACGGTTATCCAGCCAATTATACACCTACCTTATCGTGGCCCTATCTAAGTTATATTTGCCTAGTTTATCAATAAGAATATCATGCGAGACCGTATCAAATGCCTTACTAAAGTCAAGGTATATGACATCCTGTAGCTAGACAGGAACCCCCCTTGTAACATCCATTTTTGCTTGCCTGGAGCATCCAGGGGACACAGAGCAGAAGGCCCAGGCTGTGTGACCGTGAATGGCTGTAAACAGAGATACGCCAATTGCTGACCAAGAGGCTGCCAAGGAGTGTCCTTGACTTAACCCATATTGATACAAACACACATCCATCCGCGGGGGGAGGAATCTCTCACCCAGTAAAAAAAATGTCTAGTATTCACAATTTAATTCTCTCTCTTGCAAGTGTAAATTAACTTGAAACTTGCTTGTAAGAACTGGCGCCACAAAATGGACCAGTACAATTCGGCATCTTAGATAAGAAAGAAGATACAAGCCCTCAGGGGTATATAGATAGGTCCAGCAGCGCATTTTCTCTGAGTGTCAATCTACCATCTATCTGCTAGTCGGGTTAGGTGTTTGATCTCCCGAGGTTCCAAGGGGACGCCCACCTCGTATTCGTCTTTCCTAGGAATTGAGAGACCAGCCCTAGCCTAACACGCTGGAGTCGAGAGGCACAGAAAGGAGTAAAAATTGTACCTGGATGTGGTCCTTTGCTTAAGTATATATATACACACACACAGTGTTAGAGCTCTTTAAATAGTAAGCTGTCACTTAGTACCATTATTTCTATTTTCTATCTTTACCTTTTTCCTGTAACCATTTTTAAAATCTATATTTATATTTGCTAGCATTTAAGAAATAGAGCAATAGCCATTGTAACCATATGGTTTTATAAGTCTTTTAATAAACCTGTAACAGTTTAAGCTTTAACCTGACTCCTTCAGTTGCTGTAACAGAACCAAGCACAATTTAAAAGAACTTCAGCCGGTCATAAAAAGGACAGACATAGGGAGAGCTTGGGCATTTGGATCTGTGTCACTCCCAGGTGACAAGATCCGTTGAGGCACCTTTTCAGCCTTTCCTAGGCTGCCCGCTGCGAAAGAACTTTGTGTTCTAGCAGCTAAAATCTAAGGTGTAATAAGCTCTTCCTATATAACGAGGCGTCTGTTGGCCTGCTGGCCATCCTCTGTGATGGGACCCCGGTCCTAGCAGTGAAGATATGGACGTTAAACCTTTTCTCAGAAGCACACACACACACACACACACACACACACTGCCCTGACCGTCGGCTGACACATCCACCGCTTCTCCCTTATCCACAAGGCTCATTATCCTATCAAAGAAAGCTATCAGATTAGTTTGGCATGACTTGTTCTTCACAAACCCATGCTGGCTATTCCCTATCATTTTATTACCTTCCAAGTATTTGCATATGATTTCCTTAATTACCTGCTCCATTATCTTCCCTGGGACAGACGTTAAACTGACAGGTCTGTAGTTTCCCGGGTTGTTCTTATTCCCCTTTTTATAGATGGGCACAATATTTGCCCTTTTCCAGTCTTCTGGAATCTCCCCTGTCTGCCATGATTTTTCAAAGATCATAGCTAAAGGCTCAGATACCTCCTATCAGCTCCTTGAGTATCCTGGGATGCATTTCATCAGGACCTGGTGACTTGCTGACATCTAACTTTCCTAAGTGATTAACTTGTTCTTTGTGTATCCTATCTTCTAAACTTACCCTCTCTGCTTGTATTCACTACGTTAGGCACACCTCCAGACTTCTCGGTGAAGACCGAAACAAAGAAGTCATTGAGCATCTCCGCCATTTCCAAGTTTCCTGTTACTGCTTCTCCCTCCTCACTGAGCAGTGGGCCTACCCTGTCCTTGGTCTTCCTCTTGCTTCTAAGGAATAAATAAATAAATACTGTAATTAAGTAATCCTGACAATTCACTCATGTCACTCAATGCACATTCTCCTACCCAATCTAAATTATGCCTCCCTTCTGTATTTCAAAATTTGGGATTTTTACATGCATGTAGAAAAATAACATATAATTTATTTAATTAGAACTAAAGCTTTCAGAAATAATTTAATCCCAGGTCATATTAGCATAAAACAGATCTCCACAGATTTTCTGTTAGATGCTGACTCAGTAGGAAGATTTGTTTTTATAAAGACAAAACATTAATTTTTTGGGGGTAATAGAATGCAACTATTACATTGGGTCCATTTCCCTGTAAGTCAGCAGTAACTGAAATCACCAGTGTAAATCGGAGAAAAAAGATGAGGCCCATTAGGTGAAATCAGGGCTCAAACTTTGTCTGTGTCTACACTGGCATGAATTTCTGGAAATGCTTAAAACGGAATACTATTCCGTTTTCAGTTTTTCTGGAAAAGGAGCGTCTACATTGGCAGGCTGCTTTTCCGGAAAAGCCCCGTTTCCGGAAAAGCGTCCGTGGCCAATGTAGACGTGCTTTTCCGGAAAAGAGCCCCGATTGCCATTTTCGGGATCGGGGCTTTTTTCCCGGAAAAGACTACTGGGCTGTCTACACTGGCCGTTTTCCGGAACAGTGTTCCAGAATAAAGACTTATGCCCGAGCGGGAGCAGAATAGTTTTTCCGGAATAGTGACTGATTTTGTACAGTAGAGCATCGTTGCTTTTCTGGAAATTCAAGGGCTGGTAGTGTAGACAGCTCACAGCTTATTCCGGGAAAGCAGCTGATTTTCCGGAATAAGTGGCCCAGTGTAGACACAGGCTCCAAGTTTCAAGAGATTTCAAAACCAGTGTAAGTTTTGGTATTGACAACCCTGGTGCAATGATTACATCTATGTTCTTTTACATTTCTGTAAGCATATGCAGACTTTGCTAGCTGGTACATTTATCTATATTTGCCAATCATCATTCACACAAATTCTCTAAAAGGAGTAATAGTGTATTATTTGCTTAAACTGCAATACATCGTTAATAGACACCTTAAAGAGGAAATAGGTTTTACAATCCCTGTTTTCTTGGGGGACCATATGTCCCAAAGAGAAATTGAGACACTACCAGCTGGGCTTCTAGGGTAGGAGTTGTCCTGAAATTAAATTCCATTCTGACTGGGATAGTCCCTTTTTTAAGATGTGTCCTAGAGATTCCAACTTTTGGAGAGAAAAAAAATGAGGCATTGGCCCCTTTGCTCTTGTTGACTTGATCAGTTGGCAAGAGCAAGCAGCATTCCAGCATGTGGCTTCTTCAGGTTCTAGCAACAGGGTTCCAATGATGGGCAACTTCTTAGTAGGGAGAGAGCCAGTATTCTAGCAACCAGCAATAGCATCAAGTGGGAGCTCTCAGTGAGTGGCAAGGAGTATCCCCATTTTCTTTCTGGGAAATATGATCACCCTACCTGAAATATTCGCTTAGTGAAAGGTGTGAGGCATAGGTGATGCCTGAAACTAAGGATGATGGAGGCTGAAGTTGTTTCCATTCTATATGGGGTTTATTGGTTAAATGGGTCTCAGCATGCCCTTTCCATATAAACATGTAAAACTAGGATCTTGTGAAATAATTTTCCAAAATGTCCCCTTAAAATCATTATATATTGAGCATATATTGACATTAAATATCTTTGTTTTTAAAAGAAAATCTGCATTCCTTCCCTATACAGAAATTATGTGATACTAAAGGTTAATAGCAATTATTGAAAACTTAAAAGCAAATATTCAAAAGTCAGTAAACTAAAATATTAAAGCTCCTGGAGTAACAAAATTAGCCAGGTTGCACATCTGTATATTTTATTCTATATATTTAGCAACATGGGGCCTCATCATGCAGATTATTACGAACAGATTTCAACAGAACTACTCACAATTCATAAGCACATGCTTAGCATTAAGTCAATGTTTTTAAACAGTGTTTTAAGTAAACATTTATAGAGGAAAAACAGGAACAAAAAAACCAACATGTGCACAACGTTATCCCAAGAATCCTATCATTCTTGTTTCATGAGAAGTATGTGCAAGTAATCTTAGAACCTCAATATTAAATGTTCAACAGATTATCTGTATTGTGTTATTTTGCTTCAGAAAAAAGAATGGCCCAAAATGGATTCAAATTACCAATTATACACCAGTAAAGCTTATAACACTGGCTGCATGTAAAAAAAAAAAAAAAAAAAAAAAAAAAAAAAAGGAATCAAGGTCAAGTGAATATGCAGTCTGATCCCTTTGTGTGTGTGTGTAAGTTGATGCAGTTACTATGGCAACTATCCTTGATTATCAGGAGGAGCAAAGTGTCATGTTTTTTCATTTTTCTTCTTACTGTATAGCCTCCCTCTAAGGAACATGAGTGGCCAAGGAAGATGTATTTGTATGGATGTACAAATTTCTGTTTCAAAGAGCTTTATAGAATTTTATCCATTATGAACTTACTATTCCACACTGAAAAAGTAAGCAGCAAAGTTTACATTTCCTATTTATGCTTGCATAAATAGATGCAAGACCACTGATTTTAAAAGTATTGAATTCTTTTATATCAGTTGTAAACTTGGCCCAGTCCTTGGAGTTTATACAGAAGAGAGGATATAGCAAATTATATCAAATCCATAAGCCTATATTTTCCCCACATGATTTTGAAAAAACCTCCCTTAAGTATGGGACTTCCCAAGATAGGCTGTAGTTGATCTGTGTAATAGAAGCTAAATACGGCTATAAAACTTATTAAATCCAAAGTATGTACCTCCATTTGCTGTGCCTTACTTTATCTCTTTGAGCATTCTCTAGGTGGCAACAGATCAGTATTTTCATTGTGCCACCTAACACCACCTAGCACAGACCAGGAAAGCTAATGAATCTCCTAGCTAACTGAATTCCATAAACTCATATTTGAAGAATCCCAGTTTCACCACTTTTGGTAACCCTAAGAATGTTCAGTCTCATTTTCCCATAGCACTGAGATTACACTTACTCTTACAATTCAAAATTGATCTCTATTGCACTTCTGGTCACAAAGAATCCTATCACTTGGCTCAGTGAAATTATTCTAGACTTCACTGCAACCTCTGGCAAGGAGTTCCACAGGTTGACTGTGTGCTAAGTGAAGAAAAAAATTATTTTTTTTGTTTTAAACCTGCTGCCTATTAATACATGAATGTATTTCAGTACTGACAGATGTTAGGGTAAATACGGTGAACTTTTGATGGAAACAGTTGAAAGTATGTACTAATCCAGAATGTATAGACAGAGTAGGCGGAATTTCTGACTTGCAAAAGTTGCTGCAGTTGATAAAAAGATCAAAGCCCAAGTGAATAATTTGCTTTGCTATAATATTAGACATTGAATCAAAATATGATGCACTTAGTTTCCTACTATCAGAGGGGTAGCCGTGTTAGTCTGAATCTGCAAAAGCAGCAAGGAGTCCTGTGGCACCTTACAGACTAACTGAAGTGTTGGATCATAAGCTTTCGTGGGCAAAGCCCCACTTAGTCAGATGCAAGGAAGATGTCTTGCATCTGACGAAGTGGGTCTTTGGCAATTTAACAAAACTAGATACGAAAACATGTTATATGTAAACAGTTGTACCAAATGCAGTGATTTCAGGCAGAATTTTCTATATCAGCATGAAGCTAAAGCGGCAAGGAGTCCTGTGGCACCTTACAGACTAACTGAAGTGTTGGAGCATAAGCTTTCGTGGGCAAAGCCCCACTTAGTCAGATGCAAGGAAGATGTCTTGCATCTGACGAAGTGGGTCTTTGCCCACGAAAGCTTATGCTCCAACACTTCAGTTAGTCTGTAAGGTGCCACAGGACTCCTTGCCGCTTTAGCTTCATGCTGATATAGAAAATTCTGCCTGAAATCACTGCATTTGGTACAACTGTTTACATATAACATGTTTTCGTATCTAGTTTTGTTAAATTGCCAATCTTTAGTCAAATACCACAATGTACTTGCTGTGACTGAGTTAACCCAGAGAATTCATTCCCAGGTATCTGGCTGGGCTGGTCTTGCTGACATGCTCGTGATCTAACTAATCATATCATTGCCATGTCAGATTGGGGGTGCCTGCCTTTGCAGCATGGGACACAGGTCACTTCCATGTTTAAATTAGAGTAAATGGTGGATTTTCTGTAACTTGAATCCTTTAAATCATGATTTGAGAACTTCTGTAACTCAGAAATTATGGGTATACTATAAGAGAGGGTGAGAGAGGTTCTGAGGTCAGATTAGATTATCACAATGGTGCCTTCTGGCCTTAAAAATCTACGAGTATATGGCAGATTATCATTTTATTCTAAAATAATTACTATTATCTTTGAAAAGTCATGGAATACAGGAGAGATTCCAGAAGGCTGGAAAAGGACAAATACAATACCTATCCTATCTATGAAAAGTGAATAAGGACAACCCAAGAAACTACAGATCAATCATATTAACTTCTGTACTAGGAAAAATAATGGAGCAAATAACTAAGGAAAACATTTGCAAACATCTAGACGATAATAGGGTGTTAGGTATCATTCAACATTGACTTGTAAAAAAGCAATTCACGTCAAACCAGCTTGATAGTTTTCTTTGATAGGATAAGAAACTTTGTGGATAAGGGAGAAGCAGATGATATAGTATATCTAGACTTTAGTAAGACACGTGATGCAGTCTTTCATGAACTTCTCATTAACAAATTAGGGAAATACAAGCTACATGGAGCTACTATAAAGGTGGGTGCATAACTAGTTGGATAACCATTCCTAGGGAATACTTATCAATGGCTCAGAGTCATGCTTGAAGGGCATAACCATTGGGGTTCTGCAGCGATCAGTTTTGGAGACCAGTTCTGTTCAATAGCTTCATCAATTATTTAGATACTGGCATAGAGAATAAGCTTGTAAAATTTGCAGATGATACCAAGCTGGAAGGAGTTGCAAGAGCGTGGGAGGCTAGGTTTATAGTTCAAAATGATCTAGTCAAACTGGAGAAATGGTCTGAAGCAAAGAGGATGAAATGTATTAAGGACAAATGCAAAGAACTCAACTTACAAAGAAATAATCAATTGCATACATACAAAATGAGAAATGATGACCTAGAAAGGAGTACTGTCAGGGGTGGTTAAGACCTGGAATAAATGTCTTAGGTAAATTGTGGAATCTCCATCCTTGGCGATTTTTAAGGGTATGTTAGACGAACACCTCTTGGGGATGATCTAGATGATGCATGGGTCCTGCCATGAGTGCAGAGGACTGGACTTGATGACCTCTCAGTGTTCTTGCCAGTTCTATTATCATATGAATTCTCAATCTACCTCATATACTCTCAATACTTCAGAGATTTTGGTAATTACAAAAAGTTGTACATACCAGTATAGTAAAGGTAGGCCAGTAAAGCCTTACAACACAATGCTCAGGTGCAAAGATGGGTTACTGTTAAGGCTAGAGCCATCACAATAGAGATGGAAAGATCTGATTTCATTATGTCTGTAAATTGTTGCTTACTGTTGGTTGAAAGCAGAGAAGACCTCTACTATAACTCCATAGACTCCTCAATAACATACTTTTGAGATTAGCTGACATTTTGACATTTTCTAGTGTGCAAAACTGATCTTTTTAACATTTTTACAGTAATGATAATAAAGGAAAAATTCCTATTAATTTTAATGAGTTTTAGATTAGATCTTATCTCAGGGCTGGGCATGATGCAGCCCAGGGGCCGGATCCGGCCTGCCTAATACTTTGATCTGGCTGCTTTCTGCTTATAGCCAGCTGCCCATGCCACTGAATTTCTAGGCAGTGGCTCAGGCAGCCAGATCCTATTTAAATGGCTCACAGCTCATGCTTGTGATGCTACCCTGGCAGAAGTCATAGATGCGAGCCTGAGCAGCTGCCAGGCAGTGCAGTAGAAGCAAGGCTAGGAGCCATGAGCTGTTTGCTGTGTTTTTAATTCAAAGCCTGCAGCCCCAGACATCTTGGGGGAGAGTGGGGGAAGGGAGAAGCTAGCACCTGTCCCTGCCCCTTCCCAGGTAGAGCCAACCCTTGACTACCTAACAAAACTCATAAAGTGGCCCCCACAAAGATGATTGCCCTCCCCTGCCTTAACTTCATTATATTTAATAGGTAATATTATTAAAGTGTAATATAATTTCAAGAATCCAGCTGTACCGATCAGCTAAATATTTGTCTTTGGGGAAGTTTAAAATAGTAAAACTAACCTGTTTGAGTTACGCAAATATCAGAAAGTTTCATTTAGGAACAGGAAACCACTGTCATATGTTCAGGGAGAACAGACTATTTCAGTCCAAAAGATGATTTTTTCAGACTGGTATGTAACCGAAAGCAGGAGTTTATAAAGAATGACCCACTCTATACGACCCAATTAGAACGATCACTGACAAATGAAAGCCCTAAATGTGGCCATTAACAATTTCTGTATCTGATGTAACTGGTCAGACTACACTTTCCATTATTTAAATTTGCAGGAAGATTTGAACATCTCAGCTTTGGAAGAACTCCCATTATAAAAGATTATTTCCTGCTAGAGCTATTCTACAGCTCAGGTTTTCAGACAGTTTTTATAAAGTTGTAATCCTTAGGGATTTCCCCTTTGTTTTTCATTTGACAATTCTTCTTTTTTTATAAGGGTCATAAAAGCAACAGCCTGTAAAATCTATTTCAGATTTTCTTGCTCAGTTGTACTAATCTTGGTATCTTTTTCATTTTATAAGAGGCTGATGTCTTCCTTTTTTCAATTAGAATTCTCTGAATGATTCTTCATGATGTGGAAAGTCTTCATCTCTTCAAGGAATCTGATTCAGTTAACCTAATGTGACCTCAATTTTGTGCACAATAGAAATAATTTGTTTTCTTTACCTCTACCTTTTAACACAGTCATGCTTAGATGATCTTTTCCAGTAACCTTACTAGGAATATAAAAAGGGAATTTAGGCAAAACATTATAGGAATGGAAAAGCTAATTGAAATTTCAATAAAAATTAATTGCCACAACCCACTGCAATAAAGAGGCCACACTATCCTCCTTTATCCATAGTGTACATTTCCAGAAATATGCTTAAAAATAGAAAAAATAGAAGAGATAAGTAAAAGCGGTTTATCTTAAAGCAGTTTTTCAATAAAAAATTAATGTGTTAACTCTTTTGTCAGTACAATACAGTAAGTAAATCTAGAAGGCTAGAAAATACACTATTTACTTCAGGCATGTGGATATTTAGGGAGACATGTCCCTACTGGCTGGGAGATATTCACTCTGTCCTCAGCAGGGAGCTGCTTCTGTCACTGAAGGAGGAGTGCTCCTTCTCGAGCCAAGCAACTACATGCATGGAGCCCTGAACCCCTGGCTGGTCAGGGATCGTTAAGCAGCTGCTTCTATGTAGCTTCGAGGGAACTTTGCTTTAGACCAAACTGATTCCTGGGTATACATGGGAGAAGAGAGCCAGCAATGACAGCACTCATGGTCTAGTAACGCCTCCCCTTCCCTGATCATTAGTAGAGCAGCTCTGTTGAAGCCACCATACCCAACCCTTCCCCATCATTGGCTGCTCCGAGAGTTCCTTTATGTTTGGGTCCCAATTCAAAGCAGACTCTATGGGAAAGTTAGCAGCACCACTTTCCTGCTGTCTTTTCTTATCCTTTGCCTGTAAATAATGGGCAGCCAATGACTCAGCCAACTGTGGAGGCTAGTCACTGGCCTCTCTCTTCGGCCCCCGTCTTCAATCCCACTCATCCCTGCAGGAGTCCAAAGCATGCCCACTGTGGCTCATGACCCCAGCACTGCTTGACTGGGGGCAAAGAGGCAAAGCCCCAACCCTGGTATGCCACAGCTTCAGCACCCACAGCTCCTGTGCTGTGTGGCCACTGCCCCAGAGCACTGTGCAAAGGGTCCAATCCCAACTACTTGAGAGAAGTACACTGGCCTGAGGCAGGGGTCACAATGGGCTGTTCGGGGATGGCTTAGCCTCCCCCTGCTTATAATAACTGCTGCCCATTCTAGTCTATCAATATTGTATTAATCCATAAATGAGCCAGACAGATTGCCATTATGTGTCAGTGGGACATGGGGACCTTTGCATGATCTAGTGACTAATTTGCCAATGTCGCAGCATCTACTTAAGATGATATTTTCAACGTATATAAATAAGGTAAAACATTATACAAGTGTAAGGGGACTGTTACCCCTTACTAAAACTCTGTGGGAGTTTTTGGTTTGCCAGCTCGCAGTATCTGAAGGGGAAGAGTTCATGAGACTGACTGACCCCAGAGTCAATGGAAAGCAGCCAACACTCCAGCTCAGCCTGATTGACAGGTTGGACAGGCCAGTGAGGAAGGGGAGAGGCCAGGCCCCGTCCTCCCTGTGAGCTGGGATTGTTCTGGCTCTCTCTCTCTGAACAAACAAGCTGTGTGCAGAAGAGGTCCTGCAAAGACAGAGAGCTGAAAAGAGCAGTGCAAGCTGTATGAAGAAGTCCTGCAAAAGGAACAGAGAGCTGAGACACTGCTAAGAGGCGTGCAAGCTGTGCTGAGGGGCAGTTTTTGCAGCAGCAGAGCCAGGCATACAGAGCACAAGGAATGCAGACCCTGTGTTGAGCAGCAGACTGGCACGGCTCAGAGAGCAAAAAGGAACAGAGAAGCAACACAAGCAGCTGGAACTGGCCAAGCAGCACAGCCTGCAGCTGGATGTGGTGAGCACCTGGGACCAGCAAAGTGTGGGGAGAGGCTCTGGACTGGGAGAGGGGTCTGGCCACTTCGAGCTTGAGACTGTGTGGTCACTACCAGAGCTAGCGTGTCCAGCCTGTAGCCCCCCTGCAGCATATCCAGGGCCTCTAAGAAAGAGACTGTGGACTGTCCTTATACTCTGCAGGCTGCTGTTTTGATGTCCCTGTGCTACAGAGCAGAGCTGTGTGTTCTCATTTAACCACTCTCGTTTTTTTCCTATTCTTTTCTCTTTAATCCGTTGTTGTTTAATAAATTGTATTTGCTTTGAACCTTATGAAGTGATCACTGGGCCAAGAAGGCCTGCAGTGTAAAGAGAGCACCTCGGAGTGGGGACACCCTATCTCCTGCCCCTAGTGACTACAAGGTCAGGGATTAAGCCCCAGGAAACCTGGGCCCAGCCTTGTTGGGGTTTCAAGGGCTCTGCTACTCAGGAGAGTGGAGGGGGAGCCCTCAGGATCAGGGAGCTGTGGAGTAAAGGAAGTGGGAGCGGGGACTCAGATCCTTTCACTGGTTCATTTCACCGGGGTGTATAGAAGCCAGGAAAGTTCCCCACAATAGCGGGACCATTCCCCCGCTTACACAAGCATACTTAGAGGAACCCTATAAGAGTTTCTGTAATCTATCATCTCATTGTATAAGAGTCTCAAAACAGGTCAGAGCCTCTGCTGCCCAGGGAACTGGCAGCAGGTAGGCAAGCAGACCAGCCAAGTTGGGTGGAGGGAGGCGAGGCAGGGTGCCTGCTGAGGCAGCCTGTGGCAGGAGACCTCCTCTGGTTTGGTAAATTCTCTCATTAAGGACCAGTCAGGTCCTGATGGTGCCAGACCAAAGAGGTCCAACCAGTACTCCCCTGAGTAATTCAAACTAATTACTTCCCAATAGTTCCCAGGGCTCTAAGTCAAGGTAGTACATCCACATTAACAGAGCCTGCCTCAGACTAATGTTGAGGCTTCCCCGTAGTGGAGGCACGCTATTTCAATTTTGTAAAATCAGGAGTTAAGTCAAAATTAGTTATTTCAAAATAGTTTCCTAGCATAGACATGGCCTCAGAGTAGTCTCAGGGCTCATCTAAACTATAACCAGGTCCTATGACACCACAGATCAGTTTCAAAAGCTGGGGATTGCCAGAATGAAAGGAGACCTTGGTATCCTTAGTTCCTCTGCCACACTCTCTAGTTCCTGGGTTGGTCTATAGCAGAAGAGCATTCACCTATTTAGCAGTAACTGTGAACCAGATGGGTTAGACTAATTTTAATGGAAATTTTTCTCGAGTAAGCATTGCAGGATTGGTTATTATATACATGTTGGATGAAATCCTAGCTCTGGAGAATTCAATGGAAATGTTGCCATTAACTTCAATGGAGTCAGAATTTTTCCTATTCCCTCCACTTCTCTCACACAATTCTTGTCATAGCATAATCTAGAAAATATAAGTTAAGACAACTGAATATCAGAGAAAAAAAGCCTCAGTCAGTGGAGTCAAAGTCACCAAAAAAAAATTAGTCTGACACTATGTCTCTTAGCATCTAATTCTGGTCTCCTCTCATCTACATCATGTTCTTCATTGTGTATCTTTCAGTTCAGGTAAAGAAGAAACACCTTGCTCTTTCTAATTGGGCCAATTGCCTGTCTAATGTCTATGCCAATAGTAATTCCATTGTCCTCAAGGGCTACTGAAGCCATTCCTGATACATAGCTGGAATGGTTGTGCCATTAATAACCACCCAGACAACAATGGAAATATATGTCCATTCTTATTAGCATTTTCACCAGCTGATACTTCACAGGTTTCCAGGGGAGTTTGTTACAGTTGTTGTTTCACTTGGGTAATGTGTCTAGCAGCTTAATAAACTTGGACCTAAGCTTTGACAGCTGGGTAGAACAGAATATGTACTGAGCCATTTTGCCTGCAGTTTTTTGAATAAGTATGTCATAGCCTCATATTTTTAGCCCATGCTTGTTTAAAAGAAAATTCATTTGTTTATGAGGACTTTCTTCCTTTGCTTTATCCAAAATCCACCTTGCTCATACACGTATCAGAGAAAGGAGTAAACTGAATGCTAAGAATATGTTCAGTTATAATATTTCAGTTCATCATTTTTTTTAAATGTCCCAAAATCTCAAAGATACATTATTGCTGAATTCAAAAGAAGCATAAATTCCTAGAGATAAGTGTATAGACATAATTTACTGATTTCAATTTAACAGTCTTTTAGAAAGTAATTTGTTTACATAAAGGTAGCATTTCCATAAAACATATAGAAGGAAGACACTTGCAAAAGAATACATTTGTTTTTTTAAATAACTGGCTCCATAAAGCCCATTTCCTTTCCCCTTTGAGTTTTACAACAAAATTATCTGTAATGTTCCTCTTCAGATTTCTGTAGCACTCTATTAAGAAGAATTTAAAACTTTAAAGTGCCTTTCACAGGTAATTTTATTTATTTAAGTAGAATTGTGGCAAATTATTTTCCTACTTCTGGATCACCATGTGCCATTAAGGTATCATATGGTGATGTTAAGTGTTTGTTGTACCAAATATCAGAGGTTTTTTTAGTATAAAAGGGTTTTTCTTTCAAATACTGGGAAGCACAAATAAGGTGCACAAAAGGAACTAAAATTCAAGGCTAAGACTTTTAAAGAAGCAAGTAGGTACATAGTAGAGTTTGTTGACATCACTGCAAGGGAGACTTATAAGTATCTGTAAAGATGTAAGGAAAAACTCTGTGTGATCATGAGAGACTTCAATTTGCATGACATACTGGAGGTGTCATGCTGCCAGTGCTAAAGCATCCTTGGAATTCTAAACAGTATAGAGGAAGCCATACATTACAAACTATACTATAGTGTGATTCACACAATCTAGTTTAGAGGCAAAGTGAAAATAGCAGTAAAAATTAAATAAACAGAAGAAATAAAGTTAATAAAAAATATAACTCAGGTAAAAAAAATTGCTCAGGGAAGCCAAAAGCTATGTGGGCGGGGAATCTATGGCTAACCTAATTAAGAAGGAATTTATACAAATTTATTAGCAACAAAGAGAATCCTTATAATATTATTGGCTCATACTTTATAGAAGTGTTAGAATTATAAACATTCTGTAACCACTAGCAATGTCTTGTAAATAAGGCGGACCAGACCTGACCAGTCAAGTTGCACTGCTCTGGGATCAAAGAATGTAAGCCATCCTTACAGAATAGGGGACTCTATCCCAGGAAATTGATGGGGAATTTCTGAAAAAGATTTGGCATGGATAAGCAACTGAACACAAGCTTCCAGTGCAATGCTGTGATTAATGCTGTGCTAATGCAATCCTGGGACTCTCAGGTAGGAATAGAGAAGTTATTTTACCTCTGTATTTGACACTGTTGAGACCACTGCTAGAATACTGAATACCATTCTTGTGGCCCACAAAACAAGAAGAATGTTGATGAAGTGGAGAGAGGTCAGAAGAGAAGCCACAAGAGTGATTAAATTATTAGAAAATGTTCCTTATACAGATAGGCTCAATGAGCTCAATTTATTTAGTTTAACAAAGAGAAGGGTTAAGGGCTGACTTGATTACAGTTCAGAAGATTCTACATTTCCTGAGAGTAATTACTGAAACAAATTAATCATTGGAAAAAATGATGGACAGCCATGGTAGATTCTCCATCTCTGACAATATTTAAATCAAGACTGGATGCTTTTCCTAAAAGCTTTGCTCTCAGAATTATTTGGGGGAAGTTCTATGGCCTCTGCTATACAGGAGGTCAGATGAGAAGATCCTAGTGGTCAGTTCTGTCCTTAGAATCTATGAAAATCCTACTAGTTGCTATCCCTATCTTTAGGCACGTGTGAAATCAGTGAATAGAAACCAGGGCTTTGACCCTTTAAAACAGCTAGCAGCAGTTGTATGTTGCATGCTTGCTCCTACTGAGGTACTCTACAGAATATTACATATAAAGATTTCCTGCCTCTTATGCAAAGAGAGCAAACAGAACAAATAGAAAAAAGACCTTGGATCAGGAGAGGGAGTTTTCCTAGTAGGTAGCAAGGGCTAGCAAATGGAAAGGATTTGTTTTGCCACTTCCCAGCTGGAGAAAGTCCAAAGTGTTTTGCATTATCTTCTTTTAATTAATAGCCCATGCTAAGGAAAGGGCCAGGGACCTAAAACTGAGTGGTGTACTTCCACACTAAACACTTAAAGGTCAAAGTGTTACACTAGGACCAGCATGTAAGGATTAGATAGGACTGTTGTGATAACTGGACCTAGAAATTTGCCTTAATTGTAAATTCCACTGTAAGAAGTGAATGCAAGGTCATACGGTATCACAATAAGCCATCACAAGACATTTTGATAAGAAAAAAAAGAAACACAGAATGTCTGAATTAATCCAACCAAAAGGCCTACTGATATAATTCAAGGAATCTATTAACATCGTACCTGGTAATCAAACCAGTGAAACGCCAAAACAAGTGATCCAAAATTGGCGTGTTGGAAGCGGGTCTAACTGGTGGACAAAATAATGAGAGGATAAGTTACTCCACCAGTCACCCCCTTTTTTGGGATCCATATAAAAGTTAGTGTGAGAGAAATATTAGCTACTGGACCAAGATTTACAGTCCTGGCTGCCACCTATGCATCTCCTTGGTGCCTAGACTTTCTTCATCCTAATCCAGAGAAATATCCTGATCAGACCAGAGAGAGGCATCCATTTGATGTCATCTCCATCAGCACCTTTATCTTTATCCTCATCTGGGACATGAGACTCTGTTTTTCCCCCCCTCCCCCCATCCCTCACCACAATCCTTTGCCTCCCCTACCTTATTTTGTTTCTTTTCGAAGTCTCTCCTTTTTTTAGTTCTGTCTAATAAAATGGCGTATTTTGAAATACTAGTGTAAGCTTGTGACCAAAATAAAACATTAACATGTGATACCTCTGACAGCCAAATACTAGTACAAGTTTTCCATGTCTGAGAGGTTAAGACTATATGATGGGCCTGTGGCTACCTGGCCAGCAGCTGGTATATGGCTCTCCAGGAATGTTAGGGGAGCAGGGACTTCTTCCCTGGCCCTACTGGAGATACAAGGACCTCTTCCCTGGACCAGCAGGGACTACACTGCCCGGCCCATTGGCAACTGATCCATGGCTTCTTCAGGACTGTCAGAGTGACGGGGATGCATACGCTTGCTGCCCCCGTAGTCATTCTGGCATATAACTATCCCTGTTATCACACCCTTCCTTTTCCATTTCACAAGAAGGATCACATTCTGTGAACAGCCCATTATCTTGGCACAACCACAACCTAACCTTGCCTTGCCTTAAGTTATGATAAGATGAAGCGGCATTTCAAATTTGCTAGCACTAGCTCTTACCATTTTGGAGGAGGTCTTGAATAATATACGGTAGAAAACAGGCTGGTATGAGCCCATCATATTCTCATTTCCCTCAAATGTAATTCACCTTATGTACAATTGTGGTTTATTTAGCCAAATTATAATATATACATTATGTCTAATTTAGGGCTGTAGATTAATCACAATTTACTCACCTGGTAACTCAAAAAGTTAATTGTGATTAACAGTCCAATTAAAAGTATGATTAATCACAATTTTTTAAATAGAATACCAGTTGAAATTTACTAAATATTTGGATTTTTTCTATATTTTCAAATATATTGATTTCAACTACAATGCAGAATACAAAGTATACAGTGCCCACTTTATCTTTATTACAGATATGAGGTGAATTAAAAATACTATTATTTTTCATCATTTTTGCAGTGTAAATGAGTACTGGTTGAACCTCTCTCAACCAGGACTCCCTGGTCTGGCAACACCACTATTTCTGGACCAGGGAACACCAGAGGCAGAAGCCCTGTGGGGGCCAGGAACCCAGCCAGGCTGGCTGCAAGAAGGAAAGCAGCTGGGGGCCCTGCCACATGAGTCTAGCTGAGCTGATAGCAGGGCATCCAGATGCCAGTGGGCTCCAGTCTGCTGTGATGGAGCCAATAACCCCAGCAGTGTGACTGCAAGGCTGCTGCAGCAGGGCTAGCAGAGCCAGGAGCCCTACCAACAGGTCTGGTACTGCCTGGGTAGGGCTGGCAGGGTCGAGAACCCTAGCGGCAGAGCAGCAGTCTGTCATGGGGAGAAGGAGGAGTGTGGGAGTCCCAGCAGTGGGACTGTGGGCTGGTGGGACCAGTGCTGCCGAGCAGGGATGGTGGGGCAATGATCTGCCATGGTGAAGCTAAGAGCCCCAGCGGCAGGACCGTGGATTGCTGTGGCAGGGCAGCAGTACTGCTCACATGTGGGGAGCCTGCCATGAGGCCAGGAATGGAACCAGCTGGGGCACCAGTGGCAGGGAGCAGAAATGACCTCTCCTGGTCTGGCAAATTCTCTCCTTCTGAATCACTCAGGTCCCCAGGGTACCTATACTGTAATGCAATCTCTTTATGATGAAAGTAGAAGTTATAAATGTAGATTTTTTGTTATATTTTTACATAACTTCATTCAAAACCAAAATATAAAAATTTAGTATTTAAAAATCAACTCAGTCCTACTTCTCCTTCAGCCAATTGTTAAGAGATAATGCTGTCCACTTCTTATTTGCATCATCTGAGAGAGAGAGAGAGAGAGAGAACACACAGGCATTTGCATGGCACTTTTGTAGTGCCATTGCAAGATATCTTCTTGCCAGATATTCCTTTTCATGCTTTGACCACTATTCCAGAGCACATGGTTCCATGGTGATGGGCTCATAAAAAATAATGCATTAATTAATTATGAAATAATGTATTAAAATTACAAAACTCCTTGTGGGAGAATTGTGTGTTTCCTTCTGTTTTACCTGAATTATGCCATATATTTCATGCTAGAGAAGTCTCAGATGATGACCCAGCAGATGATGTTCATTTTAAGAATACTTTTATTGCAAATTTGAAAAAATGCAAAGATATCAGTGTGAAATTTCTAAAGATAACTACAGCACTCAATGCAAGGTTTAAGAATCTTAAGTGCTTTTCAAAAATTTGATAGCAACAAAGTATGGAGCATGCTTTTAGATCTTCAGTTTCTATATATTACATATAATTTTCTATTAAGAATAAAGTATTTTTTAAATTCTCCTCTGTAGGTCTCTTATCACTTCCTTACCTTCATTATCTTGTGTGTCATATGTCCTGTAGTATTCAGATGGGGTATATGGACCCATCTAAATACAACAGGACACAGAACATAAGACCCAAGAATCTTGAATAAACTAGTGCTACAGTAGCACAATACATTACAAGATATATTATCAACCAAAATTTCTAAAATGAACACCTTAATTACAAATGACTGAAATTTAATAGATTCTGGAGGATTTTTATATACCCATATATTGTAATTGCATAGATTTGTAATTAGCAGAACATGTCTCATAATATAACATGACAAGTTTAGGGGCACAGAAAGCATTTGATCACTGACTTAGTTATATGCTGTCCATTGTTAAAAGCATACTGTACTATTGTTCAGTTACATATGAAATCTAGTGAAGTCTATAACAAGAATGGTCTTACTGTGTCATAACAATGATTCACCTATCCAGTATCCTGTCTCTGATAGCGGCCAGTATCAGATGTTTCTGGCATTTGGAAGTTTAAGGATACCTGGTGCAACCATCCCATTAATAGCCAAGTAACAATAATTTGTTTATGTCTGCTGCCGATTCACTTTCTTCTCTATTCACTTGCTCCACACCATTCACAAGTCTATCAACTTCTCTTAACTCTCTGTTTTCTAAGTTGAACATCCCAATCTTTTTGATTTCTCCTCACCTGAACAATGTTCTATACACTATGCAAGGTCCTTGCCCTGGCTACCCTTCTTCAGCCACTAATCACCAGAAAATCCTTGCTCATGCAATCTCCCATGCCTTTTTATTGCTTGTGCTATGTTCCCATCACCTTCTATTTACAAAGCTGTGTTTTCCCAGCAGCTTACCACTCCTCCTTCTCCTTCTCCTTCTCCTTCTCCTTGGAAGCACACACAGCCACTCTCTGATTTCTCCCTCTCCATTTCCCCTCTGGCTGCCTTTTATAGCCCTCTGGTTACTGAGGCCCACAGCTGCTTCCATTTGCCCTTCAGGCATGGGCTTGCTCAGATGTCTGTAATTGGCCTTTTCAGCCAGCTTATCCTGGCAGAGCTCTGGCTTAGCCAGGAGTCTGTCGTGACACCTAATAATTTTTGTTCCCTGTGTTACCTTTCCCAATTTCAATTTATCTTTTTTGTGATGAAGTGACCAGAGCTACACATAATATGCAAGGTGCACAGATACCTGGATATATACAGTGTTTTATTTTCTATCCCTTTCCTAATGATTCCTAACATTCTTTTAGCCAATAAGCAGATGTTTTCAGAGAAATATCCACAATGACTCCAATAACTTCGAGTGTAATAGCTCATTAAGGCCCATTATTATGTACGCATCATTGGCATCATGTTTTCCAATGTGCATTATTTTGCATTTATCAGCATTCAATTTTATCTGTCATTTTATCAGGCAGTTTTTTGTGATCTCTTTGTAATTCTTCAAAGTCAGCTTTGGACTTAACTATCTTGAGTAATTTTGTATTGCCTGAAAAAAAATTCACCTCAGTTTTCACTCCCTTTTCCGGATCATTTATGAGTATGTTGTACAGCACAGGTCCCAGTATACTTCCTTGGGGAAACCCATTATTTACCTCTCTGCACTGTGAAAATTGATAATTTTTCCCACCCTTTCTTTTGTACGTTTCAATCAGTCTACAAAAGAGGAATGTATTTCCAATACACAAATCCTTTACTGTGTTAATAAACATGGTTAGCTTAGAATTATTGAGAGAATTAGCAAATTTTAATATTTTGGAGGTAAGTTTAGAATGTACTAGCACTGAAAGATGAAGGAAACATTTTGTTTAAAAACAGTTTATCTTGTCATAGAATTCTTCATTTCTGCCCCTTCAGTTCAGTGATGTTCTGATAAGGGACATCTGCCACAGTGGAAAAAAAATAAAATGTATTGTTACTTTAAAGTCCTTGCTTGTACTGAATTTTTGTCCTATTATAAGCTGCAGACTTTTGTAACTACATGCACTCATGTATTGGAGAAGAACTAGTGCTAACTTTTCTAATTCTGTGTATTTCCTAGCTTAAAAGAATATCTATCTATCTATCTATTCTTAACCTGATAGCTGATGTAGTAACCAACCATGGAAAATATAATTTTACATTGATATTTATTTAAATAAGGAAATAACCTGTTATCTTTCTCACAATTTCTAGTGGGGAATAAATGTCAGAAAGTTTGCCTCATGTTCCAAATATTTAGTTTTGCAAGCTACTCTTATGTAGAAATCAGTATCATTTTTATATTTCCATACTAAATTCAAAGGAGATCACAAATTTCACAAGAATATTTTCTGTGGTATTCAGATACTTCCAATTTTAGTACTGTTATAAACCAGGAAATTCAGAAGTAGTATCTGAAAAGGGACAGAAAAGTAAGCTTACCAATTATTTTCAAGCCTCTAACAATAAACAGATTGGTCAGTGCAAGTTTAGGGCAAAGAGCTGGGATTTCTGGTTTTTAATTTATCTAGTTTGAGTCACTCATCTCTAACTACATCCCATGATGAGGCTTCTTTATGGTCTTAATAAGGGGTGAATGGTGCCACAATGGGCATGGATTCTTAGAGTATATAGTAGTTAATTGGAAATGCAATTAAATGATACAATTTTTATATCATGAAGACTCACATTTCTGATTTATGTAACATTTTTAAGCCATTGAAACCATAATTGTTCTTCAATTGAGTTTCTTATGAGTCATTATGATCTCAATAATGGTGTATGAAACACTCATATAGAAATCCATGTCAGGTCTTTGGATGCGATACAACATTAAAACAACTGCTGTGGGTTTTCCAGTGAGACCATAATGGAATAAAACACTCTTCTTTCAGAATAACTGCATTTGTTTTATACACACAAGTAACACTTAAACCACCTTTCACTGATAGCTGTGTTCAGGTGGCAGATGCTACTTAACATATGACATGCATTTTAGAGGATGTAATTTCACAATGTGGACTAACAGCCTTTTAAATTTTATAATAGAAATAATATTTCAACACTTAGTAAAAATTCTACCACTCTGACTCATGTGTATTAACCAGGAAACCAATGGGATTATCTGCATCACTATGTAAATAATAATCTAAGTATTTCATAAACTGCCTTCTTAGAAATAACTTACCTTTTACCCTGAAGAAATATATAAATATGAAAATATGTAGGTTAACCTAACTCTTGGAAAAGGTCAACAGCCAAGACTAAATCCTGAGCTATTTACTTAATCCTTATTTATAAGGGAAATACCATAGATCAGCTTTTACTGAAAGGCAAGCACTAATCATGCAAGTCAAATACACAATCTCTTGAATGCAGGTGTGCATTCATACATGCACAAATTTCACTGTTGCATGTTTCAGTAGGAAAAAGGAAGGCTGCACCCCACTGCTCCTGCAGATCAATTCCTATATTTTTCCAGGTACTGTAATGGAAATACAAATGTTTTTTAATACTCAAAAGCAGATAAACACTCAGAATCAACATAGAAAGCAAGAAGAATGAGAGGAGCGTTAAAATGTTCCATTTCTATTAGATAATTTAATTGGTTGTATTCCCTTCCCTACAGTGGTATAGTATGGGAGATATCTGTTCGGGTCTGTGTCTGACCAAGACAGACATATTTGTGACTAGGGCTGTGTCCAGACTCAGGGTTTTTTTCGAAAAAAGTAGCTTTTTTTGAAAAAACTTCACCTGCGTCTAGACTGCAGCCGCATTCTTTCGAAATTAAATCGAAAGAACGCGGCTTTTCTTTTGACGGCGGTAAACCTCATTGCACGAGGAAGAATGCCTTTTTTCGAAAGTGCTCTTTCAAAAAAAGGCGTTCTTGAATGCAAACAGGGTTTTTTCGAAAGAGAGCATCCAGACTGCCTGGGTGCTCTCTTTCGAAAAAGCGGCTTGCTTTTTTGAAAGTTCAGCTTGCAGTCTAGATGCTCTTTTTCGAAAGAGGCTTGCAGCCTAGACATAGCCTAGGTGAAGTAAAAACAGCTTCTGCCTTTCTCTTCCCCAAATATTCCTTTAAATATCTTTTAATAATTTCACATGACTTTCAGATTTCTCTGTATTCCATCTTTTATTTAAAGTTTGTTGTTGGTGGGAAAAGAAAGGATCTATATCCCTCATCTACTTAAAAAAAAAGTTTAGGCTTCTTTTCCTGCCCCCACCCCTGAAATATTAAAGTTCCAGCTCCACTTATATCACTAGTGCTGTAGTCTTATCACATCTCATCCTGTCCCACTGGCTTTTCCAGTTCTACTGTTTCCTTTATATCCTTCTTCTATGTTCATTCTTGTGCTTTTTTTCTCTGAGTCAGCAGTTTTCCTGGAACACTTTCTTATCCCACTCTGCCAGACACATACCTTTTCCCTATGTACACTCCTCACCCTTCTGAAAAGTTCCCGTCCTGAGAGTCCTACAAAACCACAACAACAACAATAACCACCTCTACCAATAGTTGAAAAGTCATCCCCCACCTGAGGTGCTTTCCAGAAACAAGCATTAGCATGATAGGCTTTGCACACCCCACTTTACCTTTTGCTCACCTATGAAAGGTGAGCTATCCAAGACAAAGCATGCCTCTATGCATCATTTTTCTCTACATACATTAGAGATTTGTGTGTGAATCTGTGAGTCCATCCGTGCATGAGTCTGATCAAGAACTCCTCCTTAACAGTAAGGGTACATCTACAGAGCAGGGCTAAAGTCAAATTAAGCTACACAACTTCAGCTACGTGAATTTCATAGCTAAAGTCGATATAGCTTCATTCAGCTTTTGGTGCTGTTTACACAGCAGGAAGTCAAAGGAAGAACACACTTCCTTCAACTTCCCTTACTCCTTGTGAAATGAGGGTTACCATGACTCAGCCTGTGTCCAGACAAAGTAGCCTTTTTCCGAAAAAACTTCTCCCGCGTCTAGACTGCAGCCGCGTTTTCGAAATTAAATCGAAAGAACGCGGCTTTTCTTTCGACGGCGGTAAACCTCATTGCACGAGGAAGAACGCCTTTTTCGACGGAGTGTGTAACTAACAATTTACTGGTGTGAGTGTACACACACACACACAGACTCCCTTTGAGTGTGTGTGTGTGTACATAAATGCATAACAGTTTAACCCCTGAACCAACAGTAAATATTGTCAAAAACGTTTTAAAGATAACATAATTGGGGGCAATCCCCAAGGATTTGTTACTATCAGAGGTACAAATGCAACAGAATCTTGCTCATGCACACTGTGGCAAAGTTTTGCTGTGCCCCACGGGTCCTGTGATCCTTAGGCGGTTATTATATGCTTCAGAGGTTCACTGTGACCCTCCATGCTGCCTGTCATGTTTTTCTAGAAATCGGGGTTACAGCTTATTTAACTATTTTCATCACTGGCAAAGTCAATGAATGGGGAGAGGGAGATCCTGCCCTAATTCTTGGACCTCCTTTTCCCAGAATTAGTTCTTTCTCTGGTGCAGGGAAGTTGGAGGGAACACAGGCCTCCCCACTACTCTGGGTTCCAGCCAGGGACCCTAGGCAGCAACAACTGCTCAGGTTTTTCCCTCTAGCCCCAAGACAGCAGCCTTTTCCTGTGGCACTTCCCCAATCACTCCCCTAGTACTTTTTATCTGGTACCTAACTGAATGTTTGCCTTCTCTGCAAACATACTTCCTCCTTCCTTATCTGAGGAAAACCTTTTATAGCAGTGCCCCCAGGCTTTAATTGGCTGCAAGTGTCTGATTAGCCTGCATCTTCAGGCCAGCTATTAACTAGCCTCAGGTGTCTGCCTGCCGTAGTTATGGGGCAACAGACACTGGGAGTTTAATCAGAGAATAGAAAACTGTTTATCCAGCACTCTGTATACCTGTCTTCCATTAGACTGCAGCAGCCTGGGTCTGTCATAACACATACACACAATCCCCCAGAGCTTTACTCTGAGAGGATTTACCCCTTTCAATTTCTGTGGAATGATGTCCAAATCCTCTGTAGAACACATTAGCCCTTTAGAGATGGGAAACACAAATTGTCTCAGTTTCCTTCAAGCTCTTTACAACATCCACCCACAATTTATATAACATGCAGCAAATTCTAATTCTCTTCTCCTCTGGGGTAAGAGAACCTGTGGACTAAATCCACCAAAACTAGCATTACCCCTGGAACACAGTCCTTACAAAAGACCCTTCTTCTCCTTGTACTAGTCTAGTGCAGTATTCTTCAGTCTGATTTCCATTCCTCCCATTTATAAATTCCTCCTCCACCTACGTTTCCAGTACTTCTACTCTCAGGCTACATCTACACTACAGGGTTTTTGTGCAAAAATGGCTGGTTTTGCACAAAAAACTGGAGCATCCACACCTCAAGCGTGTTTTTGCACAAGTAAATTTACAGTAAAATGGCAGAACGGAGGGCTTTTTGTGGTGTAGGTATTTCTCCTTTTATGAGGAATAACTCCTTTTTGCGTAAGAGTTCTTGAGCAAAAAGCTGTGTGTGGATGCTCATCAGGGGTTTCTTGTGCAAAAAGAGCCTAACAGAAAAAGCACAGGTGCTCTGATGGCCATTCTGTTAATGGCAATCAGAGCTTACTTGTGCAAGAGCATCCATGCAGTGTGGAACCTCTCTTGCGCAAAAGTGCATTACTTTTGCGATGTGCTTTTGTAGTGTGGATGCACTTTTGTGCAAGAAGCTTTTGCGAAAGATCTCTTCCTGCAGTGTAGACGTAGACTCAGAGAAATACTTTCCTCCCAGGCTACTTGCTCACAATGGAAATAGCCTAAATAGTTTCAAACAAATACTGAGCATGGCTAATTTACATCTCATCCAACTTCTGGGATACTCTAGCCCATCAAGCAGCCATGCCACACAGCTCCCACAAGTCTGTATCAGCCACAGTACACAAAATAAAAAACAAGAAATAATGTACCCTTACCACTGTTTCATACCTTATTTCCACCACTTGCTACAGTGAAAACCTGTGGGCTATACAAATGTAAACATTTAAAAAACATCTGACAAAGTCAAAGACAACTGTATGAATGAATTTCCTGCTAAATTGCAATAGATGAAGAATTCCTTAAAGATAACATGGTATGTATATGGAAACAGGGAACACTTCTATTCTGTTTCAGATTCTGATCCAACCAAGATGTGGATCTTCTGAAATTGTCCTCCTTCTTCAGGAAAAGAGAAAGGAAAAAGTGAATGTTGCCTAGGTTACCTTTTCCTTGGCATGGAAATGGTAACCTAGGCAACCTTGCATGTACACATTGTGCACATACATACACACTCACATCTGGGGTCCTGTAGATAGGTGGGATAATGTGTCTTCACTCCCTTCAATCAGTTCTGAAGCATCTTTAATATTGCTTACATAAATGGTAAACAAAGCCACATAATTTAAATACACGTAAATGCAATTGTCTTGAATGGGCTGAGATTCCTTTGGAGTATACCAGACTAATACATTTTTTTTCCATATTGGATGCAGCTTCTCAGTCCCTCTCACTAGTGTAACTGCTCAGTACACCACAACCCTAGCAATGGCAGGTGCATTGCAACTCAAAGACAAGCACCGTAGATGCTTCAGCAGCTAGCCTTCTGGCTCCCCATAACCACTAAGACTCATAGCTAAGGAAGAGTATTTTACTAGAGCTGGTAATAAAGGGAAAGTTGCAGATACTCTAGGTACAGAAGCTTAGACCGTTACAGTTCAAAATGAGCAATAGTGATTGTTTGGGCTCTGGGGGCAGACCCAATCAAGCATCCGGGCTCTTTGGACCTAGTACATGGGGGCAGCTTCTCCAGTCCAGGCTCTATTCCAGTAAACTGAGGCTTGCAGGGTCCCAGGCCAGACCTTTCTTATTGGGGCCCATCTATGTATATGCCCTGCACATCCCCACCTGCTCACCCATAGTACCCCACAGACTTACATCCAGCTTTACCATCTGACAGTTCCATGTGCAGATCTCACCACTGTTCCTCAAGCTTCTCTCCAGCTCCCTGCTGCCACTCAGCTACCACCCACAAAGAGCTGGCCAGTTCCTGGTTCAGGATTTTTCCTTTCACAATGCTGGCAGAAAGGATAGTACTGTGGGAAAGAGCTGATAGCAAATGTAACCTCCTTCTTTAGAAATCGATCACATTAGACTCTTGCTAACCAAAATCTCTGTTTCCTGAGTGTACTTTCTTAAAGGACTTTTAAGCGAGCAAACCAACCAACCAAAAGATAAGACCCACATCAGAACTTCTTGGGCACGTGTACACGGCAGCTGGGAGCATGGTTTGTAACTGGAACAGATGGTCTAACACCTACTCCACTTACGCTACTGCTCTAAAAAATAGCAATGTGGATGTTGTTGCACAGACTACAGCTTGGGCTAGAGTCCAAGCTCACCTGACCCCTGAATCTGAGTGAGTGGCTAAAAAGAGCAGCTGCCTGAGTTATAAAATCCACACGGCAATTTTAGACACTAACTGGAGCAGAGCTGGCAAGCATCTGTCTACCCAGACCGGTAGGTATGGTCCCAGTTTGCAGTGTAGACAAACCCTTTATTTCATGTCCCTCCAACCTGCTGTTTCTTTGTAGTTGTGAACAGCATCAATAATAAAAAAACATCTGGTCAAAAGCCTAGAAAGAGACCCTTTCCCTGCTCTCTGTGGCAGCAGTCTGCCTGATCTCAGTATTCTACCAGGCAGAGCCAGCATATTAGATACTTTCAGATTTAAAAAGATAGCTCACAAAGCCAAACCACTTGTTTAAACTTGCTGGTCCTGGCTAAACTTCCATAGCAGAGGCCAGGCTATTTCGTTTCTTTACAGGGATGAATTTGGAATGTGATTTTGTCAACTCAAAAGGGTTCCACTCTTTAGCATTGAGACCGTCAGTACACTTTGTCACCCAGGAGTATGGTAATATAGAAAAACTGTGATTGATAAAAGGTGCAGGTTGCACCTCCCTTAGCTCACAGACATTTACCTCCCCCCCCCATTTCCCCTCTGTTCTGAAATTTGATTGGTCCTTTTTATATGTGTTCACTTTTTTTTTATTGTATCCCTTTGGTATATATGGTCATGCCTATTTTCTTCCACAATTTGATCTGAGAAAGTGGGTCTGGCCCACGAAAGCTCATCATCTAATAAACCATCTTGTTAGTCTTTAAAGTGCTACATAGTCCTGTATTTTGTTTCTCCCTTGGTCTGGCACTCTCAGGATCTGACTGGTACCAAATGAGGGACTTTGGCAGAGGTCAATTCCAGCCCCTTCCACCCAGCTCCATCCCAGCTCCAACTGCTGGTCCCCAGTCACTGGCCTCTTGGACTGGCCACTGCTGCCTGCCCCACTCAGGCTGCCAGTCCCGCTGCCGCAGGACTCAGTCTGACTGCTGACCTCGGGCTACTGCCAGCCCTAGCTGGATTGCTGGCCTGCTGCCTGAGCTGCCTGCTCCACTGCCGCTGGCCCCAGCTAGACTGCCATCCCCAGGCTGTCGGCCCTGGCATCCTGCTGCAGCCACCTGCCCTGGCCAGGCTACTGCCCCCTCTGTGTCTGCTGCCAGCCCCTGTGGGGCTGATATTGGACACGCTGCAGCTGCCACGGGGCCCTGCCAGGCTGCTAATGTCCACCCTTAGCTGGTCTGCTGTCGCTGGCCAAACTCCCAGCCCCAGCTTTGCTGACTGAGTCCCAGCCCCCAGAGCTCTCTGGCCTGGAAACATCCGTGGTCCTGCTGGATCACAGATCTTGCTGGATCAGAGAGACTCGTTTTTAAAGGATTGGCCTGTACTCTCTTTGCATTGAATGCTTGTTCTTGGATCAAACAATGCTTCCACTGAACAGCTAGGGATTGCACTCAGAGCCAGACACTTCAGTCTTCAAAGTAGCTGGGTCACCCAATGCTAAAATGTTATCATTTTAAGGAGAGCCATATCTTTTTAAATTTGCACTCATACAATGGTTATTTAGATGATGGATGTGATTAAATATTTAAGTACTCTCTTACTGTGGATTACTTTTTAGCCAAATAGATCTAACAAGGCAGCCTACGCATATCACTCATTCCTGGTATTCTTCAATTATTTTCCTAATTTATCAAAAATACATAATACTGCCAGTTAGACAAGGATGGAGTTATAGCAGTGCAGGGGTTATACGTTAAAGGCCTTGAGCTAAGTCAGCCAGCTGCATATTTGACATCGAATGAGATACTCTGGCATTTAGACATTAAATATTGAGTATATGACATTTTAAAAGGCAAAAGCACTTAACCCACATATAATATAATTAAGTTTTTCAAGTCACTATTGCCCATGCCAGCTAAGCCAAAATAGCAGCAAAAATTTGTCGAATAGAGGCTATAAAATCACCTAGTCAGTCCATTGATCTGTATAGTTGCCATATTCACATAAGTTTCTCGTGCTTCATTCTGAAAGGTCAAAAGTTCCATGGAATGGTTTATGAATTTAGCTATACTTGTCCATGCATATTTCTGCTTGCACTTTTAGACCTAAGCACTTCATACTTATTTTACACTGTGATTTTTTTAATAATATAAAAATGTCTATATTTAGTCATACATACTCTTGGAATTTATTCTTCTACTCAAGCAGAAATTAATGCATGAACTATGAAAACTCTCAAGTATCTTGGAATTTGGACAAGCCAAGTCATTCCGAGTCCTGTCTTGGCCTCTCAAAATTAAAATCTATATATTTGCCAGAAAGTCAAAGACTATATATGAATCAACCAGGGAAAATGGATCACAAATTATTATAGAAGGACAAAATGTGATTTATTACAGGGTAAATGTATCACAAATAATTTATTCTGGAACTGTAATTGATTATTCTTATCCTCTAATATTTTGCAGGGATCAAAGTTCAAGTCTGAGATTCAGTTCTGCTTGTATGGACAAATGCTTTTTAATTGACAAAGGCCATGTGGTAAGAAGTTACAGGGTTGCTAACTGACTACTTGGGTTTGAGATTGAGAATACTTGTTTTTATTTTAGATTCTGGAGTGATTCAGAGATTGGACAACTTTTTTTACTGAGTGATAAATAAAACAGAAACTAAGAGAAAGGAATGTTGAGAGTAGTTTTCTACTTCAAGTAAGTATCACTATGGGAAATTAAAGGAGGGACTGAAATAGAAATCCTTGAAAGCACCTCTTAGTGATGTGGATAGGAGCCTATTTGGACCAACCTTCCAGAGCTTTCAAACTACTCAAGGCAAAAAGGGGTAGAAAAGCAGAATTACCTTCCTTTGAATTCCATTCCTTTATCTCTTTTCTAATCCCTAAAGTCTTCCATTTAATAAGAAAGTGAGCAAAAATACATTCACATTTAAAATGACATTAAGAACAGTATTTAATTCTACAGTTTTTCTAGCTAGACTATAACATTACCTATTCATTGCTGTCACTGACAATTTAAGAGCTGATCATCAAAAACAAGCCTGATAGAAACATTACATAGGAGAGTCTCCAGTCTCATTTAACCTTCTCCCAATTACTACAATTTATCATTGTCCACCAGGCATTGCAAAAATATTAACAGATCTTGTAGGAAGATTAAGTTCCCAATAATAAATTTAGTCTCCACATCACAGATAAAATTAAATAAGAAGTTTCCACATGAGACCAATAACATTATTCAAACTCTTACAAAATGATGGTTTTAGTGTTTCCATTCAGTGAAATTTTCATTTCAGCTTTATGGGAGAATATATTTGAACAGGGACTATCTTCATATCTACAAATATTGTGAATAAACCAGCAATCCAATGGCATTGTTGCCAAATAATAAAGGACATGCAAGTTTGCTTCTGGTACAGGCTGGATCCTGTTTAGGTTGAATGTGTGTGTTTTCAGAAGTTCTTGCAGTTATGGGAGTACTTGGTCTCTGAATGTTTTTTAAAAAAGTCAGTAGATGTCTGATTTGTTTTGGAAGGTTGAGTCCAACTAGATTGCTGGTCAGGGTCTATCTTCAACCTCTCCCTGATGAGGTCAGTTTGTACCTGGTTTGTCAGGTCTTTGTGTCTGACAAAGGTTTATGCTGTCTTCCTCCCAGCATAGTCAGCTAGCTAACTTTGGGGAAGGGCAGCCTTCTTTCTGGTTGGTAACCCTTTTTGTGACAGACTCCTCTGTAAGCTTACTTCCTCCAAGTGAAGCAGGTTTCACGGATGTGCCTATTTAGTAGTCACTAGGCCCTAAGAGCTTCCAGTACTGGTCCCTCATTCTTCAGGTCAGCTAGGGCATGGAGTGCTGATAGGAGAAAATGCTTAGTGTTCCAAGAGGTTATTTAAAGGTAGTGCTTGTAGTCCTTTTCCTCATTTAATGTGTTTCTCTGAGAAACTTGTAATGTTGACACGTGAGTGAAATTTTACTTCTTTGCATAAGGACAATGCCATGACTGCCAGTAGAAAAAGCCTTATTGGTCACCCTTTAAATTCATAATACAGAAGATACTGACTTATTCAGTAGACTCTCTCACTGAAATCAATAGGAGGATTATTTAACATTAGCAGCTGCTACAGTGCTTAGCATCTCAAGATTTAGCTGTGAATTACTAATTAACCACCAGATAGTATGTCCTAGACTGAGAAAAACTGAAGATTTATATCTTGCTGCTAAACTCCTGTCACTTCCTGTTATCAGCAGCCTGCTATACTATCAATCTTTTATTATAATCCTGCTTGACTGATTTTTAATAAAATTAAAAATACTAATATTCCACCGATATTGCAGTTTTCTTCTGAGCTTACCAAAATGATAAAGTTTTGAATGTAGGAGTTTTGTTAAATATAAGCTTCTGGAAAAGCATTAAACAAAGATATAGAAGAAATTCCCATGACATGCCAGTGAAGTCAAGCATTTCTTATCCAGGAAGACTTTTGAATAAAGAATTGAAAGAGAATGCAAGGCATATATTCACCTAGCTTTGTTCTTCTTGCTTTTTTTTTTCAGAGTTGTAGTTCTGCCCCAACATCCCAGGTGAGGCAAACACTGAAGCTGAGCAAAGAGTTTTACAAATAAATTATTTCACCTCTTTTTAAAAAAATTGAAAAACATTTACAGTTTTCTTACTTTTGAATGTATTCACTAGGTCATGTCTCCAAATAAATCATAATATGTTTATGAGCATGTGTACATATTCAGTATCCAAATTCAAGCTGGGTTGTTTAGATTTGACGGGGTACAGAGGTCAGGGCACTGTTTCTGTTCCCAACTGGATGAGTGAAATTCTTCAGCTCAGGCTTCTAGTATGGATATAAGTTCAAAATTATTCTTTGAGAATATGTTTGTTTCATCCAGCTCTATTTGGATACCTTCAGTAGATACCTACACACTGAATGGCTATGTCTAGACTACGCCCATTTGGCGCAAGAAATATGCAAATGAGGTGAAGCACGGAATATCGCCATGCCTCATTTGCATAATTAATGAGGCCCCATTTTTGCACAAAACCCCCCTCTTGCGCAAGAGCCATTCTTCCTGAAAAAAATGCAGGTGCGGTGATATTCCACGCTTCATGTAAAAAATACATTTTATACCGTTCTCTTTTCTCATTTTAAAGATGTATGTTAACACATTTGTGAGGCCCTGATGAAGTAAAATCTAATATATAAAGGAGAATGTTTGTAAGTTTGTGCACTAATAACTTAGCCACTATAAGAGCTACAGCAACCAAACTTTGCATGGAATAACCTTTCATCCAGGAGAAATTTTAAGGTGCTTTTGGGCCTGAACTCAAGCTGCAAAAATCAAAAAGTAACCTGCCACACTGCACTGCAGGGGCCAACCCACCCACTTGTACCTACCACGTGTGGCCCCCAGCGCCGTCCAGGACTTGCCCCCTCCTGCTCGTGAGGTTACATAAGCAACCCTCTTGTTGACTATATGTAAGACACTAAAATAAAGGACATTAAAACCAGATAGATACTAAAATCAAAATGGAATCTGTGGACTGAGACACAAATCAAAATGGAGTTGTGGTGCATGATAGGAATTCTAAAATGGCATCCATGATTGACTTGAGACTTTAACTGCCAAAATCCATCGTTTGCACACAGCATCATGGCAATGCACCAGAGACTCTAGTTTTGCACCCAGCACTACACCTCTGCACTAGAGACACTCCTGATGTTTTCCCACCTTGGAACCTTTAAAAGCACACACCCCTGAGAGGATCAGGTTCATTTGGTTGGTTCACTCCCGTTTGTCCGCAGCTTCCACCAGGAAGAGGTGCTGTTCTTGAAGACCATGGCGAAGGCCAGGACCTACTTCAGGACAGACCAGACCCAATTCCATCGCTGCTTACAGGGTGCTCTAGTTCACTACTGTGGCAACTGCCCAGTGTTGTGGGCTCTAGCTACCTGCATCACCGATCCGAGCCCACCACCTAGTTCTACTCTGATTATTGTGGCGAAGGCCCTTTTCCCGGAGCCAAGAACCATTTATACTGGGTGTGTGTGCAATTTACCTACTGTCACACCATCGACAGAAGAACATCTACATTTGGACTCCCCAGTGTTTCTCCCCTGAGGCTACCCAAGCCAACGGGTTGAAGGTCCTGAACCTCGTGCAGTCATCTGGCAGCAGACAGGCTGAGTATTATACTCCCCTGTGTTACTTTGCTGTTCTATCTCCTTTTACATCTGGGGCATGTGGTTGGTTTACACAGTGTTATCCTATGTTTTATAGTTTTATGTTGTGTTATCTGTTGTATTCATAATATATTCTTTAAATTTGACATATGTGTCCATGTTTATTTGGACTTGAGCCTACAAATCCGCCGGTGACAGATACGGTGGTTTCCAGGTTAGACCATCTTCTGGGACAAAGGCATTTAACATCATTTAAGATCAGTAAATTTAGTTTACTAGTGCACCTTTGCTGGTTACACTTTTCTCCTCTCCCGCCCTCCACGCCGGCACACAATGCCCCAACCCCATCACGCACAATGTCTTGAGCACCTGCCCTGCCCCCCGTGGCACCTGGAGCCCCAGTCGCTGGGGCGCCCCTCCCTCGTGTAACCATCTCTCCGGGGATGACGCGGACCTATATTTTAATCCCTATAGAAATCAGTACAACTTTTCTACCATTCCAAAAAAGATAATAGACTACTGTTTTTCTACATTTTGTTCCTCCAGTTTCCCAAGCAACGCCGGGTAACTTCAGCTAGTATTAAAATAAAAAGAGGATCTGGCCTACCTACATAATCAGAGTACAATAAGCAAACATGGGGAAATCTGAGATTTGACCCTAGTCCTCACACCAGGATCTGGAAGAATCAATTCCTGAAAAAGAATTCTCTCTGGGTACGTCTACACTACAGCGCTAGTTCGAACTAACTTAGTTCGAATTAGTTAATTCGAACTAAGCTAGTTCGAACTAACGCGTCTAGAACTAAAAACTAGTTCGAACTAGCGTTTTGCTAGTTCGAACTAGTAAGTCCACATTTTGTGGACTCTGAACAGGGCTTAAGGATGGCCGGAAGCAGTGCCGGCAGGGCATAAAAGGAGGACTTAGAGCATGGAGATGCTGTCTCAGGCTAGCCGAGGGCTGCGCTTAAAGGGTCCCGACCCCCACCCCGGACACACAGTTCTAAGGGGTGCCCCGCTTCCAAAGAAGTTCTGGCTTGGAGTGCCCACACTGGGCACATCACACCACTCGGCCATCAGCCCGGCTGCACTTGCCGCAGGCTGCCATCTGGGGAGAGGGAGTAATTGGGGGGCTGCAGGAGAGCTTCCACCCCCAGAAGCCCGCAGAGCCAGCCCAGTCCTCCCCATCGGGGGCTCGTACCCCATTCCTCCCTCACCTCCTTCCACTTACCCTTCCCTAGCCCCTCTTCTTATTGATGTACAAAATAAAGATAACGTTTCTTCCAACATTGACTCTGTCTTTATTGAAAAAAACTGGGGGACACTGGGAAAAGGAGGTGGGAGAGGGGAAGAGAAAGGCTGGGAGAGGGGAGGGCAACTAACATGATCAGGGGTTGGGAACAGGTCCCAGATGAAGAAAGGCTACAGAGACTGGGACTGTTCAGCTTAGAAAAGAGGAGACGGAGGGGGGACAGGATAGAGGTCTCTAAAAGCAGGGGTTGGGTGGAGAGGGTGCATTCAGAAAAGTTCTTCCTGAGTTCCCATAAAGAAGGACTAGAGGACACCAAAGGAAAGGAATGGGTAGCAGGCTTGAAACTAGTAAGAGAAAGTTGTTGTTGTTGACAAAGCAAATAGTTAACCTGTGGAACTCCTTGCTGCAGGAGGCTGTGAAGGCTACAACTAGAACAGAGTTGAAAGGGAAGTGAGATAAAGTGATGGAGGTTGGGTCCATGGAGTCCTATTAGCCAGAGGGTAGGAGTGGTGTCCCTGCCCAAAGTTTGTGGAAGGCTGGAGAGGGATGGCACGAGACAAATGGCTTGGTCATTGTCTTCGGTCCATCCCCTCCAGGGTCCCTAGGGTTGGCCGCTGTTGGCAGACAGGCTACTGGGCTAGATGGACCTTTGGTCTGACCCAGTACGGCCATTGTAAGCTCAGGGCTCAGTGTCGGGGGTCTCAGTGGACCCCCTTGATTTTCATGCACACCTGGTCCTGGGTGGCCAGGCTGGCAGCTCTCCTGCCCTAGACAGCCACTTTCCTGTGCCTAGTGCGGAGATCGTGGACGAGGTCCACGATGTCCGCACTAGCCCAGGAAGGTGCCCGCCTCTTGCGGTCCAGGGCAAGCTCCCGGGAGCCGCCAGCCTGGTCCCGGCAAGAGGGGGTGGGCTGGGGGGCATCGGGTGGGTGGCTCTGTGCCGTGCCAGGTGCAGGGTCTGCTAGCTGGGTGCTGGCAGGCTTGCACCTGGCACGGGCACCGTAGCCAGCCCGTGCCCCTTTAAGGGGTCCGGGGCCGGGAGGGGGGCATAGAGTTTCCCTGGTGTTGGCCAGAGTGGCCACCAGGGAAACCTGGGGAGGGCTAGCCTCCCACTAGTTCGAACTAAAGGGCTACACAGCCCTTAGTTCGAACTAGCTAGTTCGAACTAGGCGTTAGTCCTCGTAAAATGAGGTTTACCTAGTTCGAACTAAGCGCTCCGCTAGTTCGATTCAAATTCGAACTAGCGGAGCGCTAGTGTAGCACCTATTAAAGTTAGTTCGAACTAACGTCCGTTAGTTCGAACTAACTTTGTAGTGTAGACATACCCTCTGTCCTTAAATAGGCATGTGTCTGCCTAGTTCTTGCATTAGAATTTGATATATTGGTCCTCATATATGTTGTACTAGTCATGCTTGATCCTTCTACTATGCATCTGCTGGTATGAGAACTAGCAGGAGGCCTAACTGTATAAAAGGGGAACCTTGTTTCACTCTGGAATTGGCACCCAATTTCTTGGCTCAGGGTAGAAGTAGCACTGATAATCTCTAGAGAAAACTGCATGTGGTCCTACTAAGTATGGTAATCTTTTCTTTTCTTCTTTTTACAGGCCTGGAAGGGGGGGGGCACAAATAATGAGGAAAATGGCAGGAATTTAAGCATTCAGAAGAGGAGAAAAACATAGTAAATTAATTTCAATTTAGGTCTGACAACTGAGAAAACATATTCTGCACAGCCAATTAAAATGAGGGACACTTTCAGATAGCACTGAAAGATACTTGAGCATTTACTTATAATAGGATGGAAAGGATTAAGCTACCATAGCAACATATCTTGATAACTTCCATTAAAATAAGTTATTAAGCTCTGCACCATTTTGACTCATATCTGGAACTCCAACTGCAGTAAAGAATAAAGGAAATCCAAAAGCTTTTTTGGTAGCCAAAAGGAGTCAAACCGTGAGGGTCTTATTGAAATAACCACCTTGTTCCTTTTCTATTCTGACAGACTGAGTGTCCAGATCACTACAGACCAAAGCACATGAACTTCGTAAATACTTAGTAAACAAAAACTTTCTCTGGAAGACAAAGTCAAGACTTTTTCTAGATGGGCATTTGACCCAGGTGGAACTGCAACTGAAGGCAGAGCTTCCCTGTGAATGAAAGGAAAATTAAACCAGCATTTAAAAACAACAGCAGAGTATCAGACAGAAGTTATATAAAACCAAAATGCAAGACACCTCCATAAACAGCATTTTGTTACATGCTACAGGATCCCTACTAAATGGATTTCTCCAATGAACCAAACTACAAAAAACAAATATTTCAGATCTTGGAAAAAGTCATCCCAAAAAGGAACTCACTTGTTACATCTCGGCTACGTCTACACTGGCATGAATTTCCGGAAATGCTTAAAACGGAATACATTCCGTTTTCAGCTTTTCCGGAAAAGGAGCGTCTACATTGGCCACGGAGTTTCCGCGATAACGATGCGCTTTTCCGGAAAAGCGCGTCTACATTGGCGGCGCGCTTTTCCGGAAAAGCAAAAAGCCCGGAACCATTTTGAAAAGGGCAAAGGCCACCAGACCTTTCCGGGGGCGGGGCCGGAGCTCCGTCCAGACGCGTGGTTAAAGGGGTCTCGCCGGGCAGCCGTTTGTCTCGTGCTCCCGTGCCTTGGGACCTCTGCCAGAGACTGGCACCCTTCACAGGGTCGGTGGCTGCCCTGTGAGTTTTGGGGACACCACCCTTTGGCCCCCCCACCAGCTTTTCCTGGCATTTTATTTTTTCTGCTCTGCACTGTCTGCTATGGAGCCGTGGATGGCCATGTACCTGCTCGGGCCCCTGTTAGACCTGTACAGGTGCCTGGAGCTCGTGCTGCAGGCTGGTGCCCTGCTGTACACATACCAGGAGGCAGAGATTGCCTTGGACTCCCTCACCAGGGAGGTCCTGGCAACCGCGTGGCATCAGCACCCAACGATAGACCGGCCCATTTGGACTTTGGAAACGAGCACCGACTGGTGGGACCGTGTGGTCCTCGGACGATGGGACGACTACCAGTGGGTCCGGAATTTCCGAATGAGAAAGCGGACCTTTTTGATGCTGTGCACCTGGCTGACCCCCGCGCTGCAGAGAACCGCCACCCGGCTGCGGGCACCCATCCCCGTCAACAAGAGGGTTGCCATCGCGCTGTGGAAGCTGGCCACACCAGACAGCTACCGCTCGGTGGCACACCAGTTCGGGGTGGGAAGATCCACCGTTGGTGTTATCGTCATCCAGGTAAGTCCCAGGGGGAGTGAGATAGGGGAGGGTGCTCCACTCCAGGCCCAGGGACACCCAAGACTCCAGGCTGGGTCGCTCAGGGGTTTCGACCGTCCCTCCCTTGCACCGGCCCACTGGTGGGGGGGGGGCGTGGGGCGAGGGGGGCCCTGTGTGTGTGTGTGTGTGTGTGTGTGTGTGTACAGAGGGAATCAAGGGGGGGACCCAAGGGAGCGCACACTCACCCCTGGCTGTATGTAATGTGTTCCCTTGTGTTTCTCTGCACCCTTCTGCAGGTCGTCCACGCCATCAACGATGTCCTGCTGCCAAGAATCATCCGCCTGCGCGATGTCGATGAGACCATGGCCGGCTTCGCTGCCCTCGGGTTCCCCAACTGCGGGGGAGCCCTGGACGCCACCCACATCGCCATCCGGGCCCCGGAGCATCGAGCGGGCCATTTCATGAACCGCAAGGGGTACTGCTCCATCGTCCTGCAAGCCCTCGTGGATCACCGGGGTCGCTTCCTGGACATCTACGGCGGCTGGTCCGGCCGGGCACACGACGCCCGCATCCTCCGGAACTCAGGACTGTTTCAGAGGTTGGAGGCGGGCACCTACTTCCCCCGGCGGGACTTGACTGTCGGGAATGTGCCGATGCCCATCTGCATCGTCGGGGATGCGGCCTACCCCCTGATGCCCTGGCTCATGCGGCCCTACACGGGGCAGCCGGACCAGAACCGGGCCCGGTTCAACGACCGCCTCAACCGGGCCCGAAACCCAGTGGAGCTGGCGTTTGGACGGTTAAAAGCCCGCTTCCGTTGTTTGCTCACCCGTCTCGACATGGGTGAGCAGAATGCAACAGAAGTGCTGGCCGCGTGCTGCGTGCTCCACAATATTGTGGAGCGCAGTGGGGAGGCCTTCCTCCCTGCATGGGTGGCAGCTGAGGCACAGACCTTGGACCAGCCCGACACAGCTGCCATCCGCCAGGCGCGCCAGGAGGCGGTGCGCATTAGAGAGGCCCTGGTGGACATGTTTGCCCAAGCCCCGTAGCAGGGTCGCTTGGGTCACCCCAGAGTACTCCGTCCCAGCTCCTACCCTTCCCCACCTCCTCCCCTTACCTCCCCCCTCCCCATAGTATAGTAAAGCGTCGGGTCACAGCACATCGCGGCCGTCATCGAGTCTGTTCGTCGGGTGCGTCGGGTGTAGTTAGGGTTTTTCTTTTAAGTTAGGCTAGGGTTTAGGCCACCATCGCCGTCCTGAGGAACAGCCAACAGGATTTGGGACTTGTGTCGAAGGCTTACATCAGTGCCATCTTCAATGGATCTCCTGGCTGTTCCTCTCCTGAGGCCCGGAAGGCCCAAAGGACTGACATGGCCAGGAACACCACAGTCATCCGTCGAGGGATCTCCTGGCTGTTCCTCTCCTGAGGCCCGGAAGGACCAAAGGATCGAGGTGGCCAGCAACACCACAGTCATCCGTCGAGGGATCTCCTGGCTGTTCCTCTCCTGAGGCCCGGAAGGACCAAAGGATCGAGGTGGCCAGCAACACCACAGTCATCCGTCGAGGGATCTCCTGGCTGTTCCTCTCCTGAGGCCCGGAAGGACCAAAGGATCGAGGTGGCCAGCAACACCACAGTCATCCGTCGAGGGATCTCCTGGCTGTTCCTCTCCTGAGGCCCGGAAGGACCAAAGGATCGAGGTGGCCAGCAACACCACAATCGTCCTCCCTGCGCCTAACTTATGTTTTTGAATGTGTACTGTACTGCATATTGTAACCATTTTTTTCTGCTTGTTTGTTGCTATGTAAATATAGTTTCTGGTTTACATCTTTACTGAAAAGTCTCAAGTATTTCTTTATGCGCCGCGAACCAATGACCACTGAAAAAG